>NC_086113.1:47841746-47999246 GCF_963921235.1 Mobula hypostoma | reverse complement strand
GCCCAAAGGGCCTGTTTTACTCTTCTATGTTCTATGAGCGGAGTAGGTTATCAAGAGATCGAGAGATTTGATAGAAGTTTTCAAACACATAATGGGCTGTGATAGCATGAACCGCAGCAACAGAAACCTGAAAGTTAAAATAAGAACAGAAAGTTCAGGAAGGACTCAGCAGACCTGAAATGTTAGCCCTGATTGCTACCTAGCCTGCTAAAAACCCCCATTATTTCCAGTTTTCATTGAATTATGAATCTACTTCCAATGAATTCCATCCACCAGCTGATAAATGTCACTCATACTGTAACTTCCTACTCTATTTGAAAATGAACTTAACACTGTCAAAGACTGAACTCAACTTGCATAGTGCCTTTCATGTAGATCAGTCAGAAGCCACAGAGAGAATCTTGGCCGTGGGTGAAATAAATCTGCCACAAAGAAGTCACGGCTGAAAGTAGCTCAAGTGGTCAGAACCAGGGGCACTATACTATACCTGTGGATTTCCGGATTTCCTGCAGGAAGTGCTTTAATAATCCAAACAGGTCAGAAAAGGTCATTATACCCGAAATGCACCCAACTTATTTCATTCCTCACTCTGTCATGACAACCATGTTCACTTACATTGGTCTTGAAATCTAATGCTAAGCAGAGCCTTCCTTGTTTTCCTATGTACTTCCCCATGTCCCAATCTATCCACCCACCATTACAAATCAATGTAATCTTTACACTATTTATGCCCTCCCTGACTACACAGACTCTACTTATCAAGTGAGAACCTTATAACTATCAGAGAAAAGAGTGCAAAATGCAAAGGATGGAATTGGGCATCTGCATGCCACACAAAGCAGAGGAAAAAGCCCAGGAGGTCAGTGGCATCTTGACATCCCTGGCCATTGAAGATGAAGAGATGCTGAGCAATCTACTTGATATTTTGATGAAATATAATTCATGGGAATGTTGTCTAAGCATGTGGAGTAAGAAACAAACTACCGGAAGATGCAAACACGAGGAAATCTGCAGATGCTGGAATTTCAAGCAACACACATAAAAGTTACTGGAAGAACTCAGCAACTCAAGTTGTATCTGTGAATTATACAGATTCCAGCAACTGAAATCCCTTACATCTCCAATCAGTAATGAGGACATAACCTCAGCAGTGGGTAAAATTTATTGTGTCCATAGTGATGTGAAAATTCTACCATGACAGGATAAATCCAATAACTGGCCTCTCTCAAGGTCTCTCCCAATTCAATCAACATAGCAGGTGATATCACTTCAATAGTTTTCAGGGGTAGTTGTGGTGATAGAAATTTGAGAGTCCTTATCAAAGGAAAAGCATGCCCTTTTCCCCTCTCCCCAGAAACATTGCTTAGCTGCACTGCCTGTGTAGAGGTGATGTCAATTGAGAGGATAATCAGGAAGGAGTATCAGAAAACATGCAATGGGCTGGCAGACTGTTCAGGTACCTTCCAAACCTGCTTGCAGCACAGTAAATGGAACCAGAACATCAAACTTTCTCAGCATGTGAATATGAAGGTATCATTCAGGACCTGAAAATTATGCATACCAGAAAGTTTAGTGTATTGAACTGGATGGTGAACTATTTAATCCTAACCCTTTACTCTGACCCAGTGACCAGCACCGACTTGCTCTGCAGCATCAAAGTGTTGGAGGGAAGTGCAGCTGACCTGAGATGATTAAAGAACGGCACAATGGGATATAGAAATTACTCCTCAGCACTCCACCCCATTAAGTAGACAACATATAATCTTGACCTTCTCGTCCCCATTTCTGTAAACAGCCACAGAAGAAGCTGTCTCTGGTGGAGCCCGCTTGCTTCCCAAAGCTCAGAGGGCATCAATCAAGTGGATTCCTGGAGTCAGAGCAGGGAATGAAACATCCTAACTCTACCTCTACTGAAGGACTTTAAGTTACTCCACATAGAACCAGTGGGAAAAGGTCTGTGTACTTCACCATGAGTTTGCCTTAGATGTAAGAGAAAATATCAGGCAATGAAGTTTCTTCTCTTTCATAGATTTCCATTTTCTTTGCATTGGTCCACATTCCTGCTTTTCCCATCTTAGTCCCTGGATCAGAAGCCTGAAGACGAATGGGAAGGTATGGATCGAGGGAAAACCAATGACATTTAGTACAACAGGCAGTTTTCTGGTTGTAGAACTGCTTCATCTTAACATCACTCGCGAGGAAGACTAGATGCCACAACTGACATGATTCACTGGTTGTAATGAATACAGATTTGTTTTAATAAAGTCACCGTGTCATGTGAGTAGCTGACGCTGCAGTTACATCATTAATGACACTCCTTCTCATTTGCTCCTCATTTCCAGCTTCAGACTTGCCCACATATTTACTCCATTCATCCTTAGATGATAAATCCAGCCCTTATCACTTCCATTTACTTTGCTTGGGTGTCTCAAGATGTCCAGCTAAATTGAGTGTAAATATGAAAAAAATACATTACTCTGTAGATTCTTAATCTCCTTAAAACTGATACCACCTTCTGAGAGTGGACAGGTTAGCTACAACTGCTTCAGCCCTCCACCCCAACTTACAATGTCCCTACACCAAAAATCGCAAGCCCCAATCTCATCCAAAAAGCCCTTGCCCCCTACCCCCCCATATACCCCGGTCATGTCCAAAGACCAAGACTCTGTCAATTGTCTGCATTAAGAGCATTAACCAATATACTATCATGATTTTTTAATTGCAACTATAACCACAAGGAGGAAGTCGTTGAGACAGGTATAACAACAACTTTCGAATGAGTGTTGGACTTCAAAAGTCAGAAGGTCCTGGGCAAAATGCTGGCAAATGGGACCAGCTTGGATGGGGCGTCTTGGTCACTAGAAACCAGTTAGGCTGAAGGCTGATTTCCATATTGTATGACTCTTGGACTCTATGGAAAGAAGGCTTAATAGAGCACAGAAGATTAGGCAGAAATTTACTTATTGTGTTCAAAACTAGCAAATAGGAAGAAACTGGCCCCATAGCCAAAAGGACCAATATATAAAGGGCACAGATTTAAGATAATTGGTAAAAGTTTCAGAGAGGAGATGAGGAAGACACTTTTTTTCACATGAACATACTGCCTAAAGGAGTAGTGGCTACAGATTCAATTGTAATTCTCAGTAGGCAATTGTGTACTTTATTGAAAAGGAAAGGATTGCAATCCCATGCAAAAAGAACAGGGGATTGATGGTTAATTAGACTTCGGAAGTATGTTTCTCTGTCTGTTCTTGGTAACTTCTCATGCACAAAAAGGTTGACTACAACAAAAACTTTAATTTACAAATAAGGTATCGCATTTAACGACCACTTATACTCAAACCAAAGGTTACCTCCTATAATATTCACGTAAAAGAGAAATCTGCAAAATTTAAAACCACCTCTTCATTCACACATCTACTAAACAGCCAGAACAGTTAAAGCCTCAGGGTCTAGGAGGAGACTAATGAACTGTGTATCCAAACAAAGATCTAATCAGAATCCCATCATGTGCTAATGTTCAGACCAAATGATGGAGATGAATTTATAATGTACAGGCAATTTGAGAATAGCCTATCTAAATGCAACCACTGAGAAGAGCCTCATCATTAATTCCATCTTTTTGATGGCTTCTATGACCATTCTGCATCATCTTCTCTGGGTATTACAAGCAAAATCTAAATGTGTTGTGCATTATAAGTTACAAAAATGCACCCTAGGCCAGATAAATGTGTGCAAACAAAATGCAAGTGAGGAAAAGATAATGTGTCGTGAGTTGTGCTCTCTTCTGCCGCTGGTTTATAGAAAGTGGCATCTGACATTTAATATCCCATGGAGTTTCACAAAGTCATTGCATTTACATGTTAATTTCCCATTAAACTTGGCACAGTTAATTCAGCGTAATAAGCATCTGCTTTTAAGTTTCTTCAACAGGATGTAGGCTTCTCTGTTAGGGTAGCACTTGTGGGTCATCATCGGAACTGAATAGTTTGATTTTGCAAATTGAAGTAAATGTACAAAAAATAGATGTAACCACATGGGAACGTGGCGGTTAGCGCGACAGTATTACAGCTCCGGGTGTTCGTGAGTTCAGAGTTCAATTCCAGCATTGTTCTGTATGGAGTCTCCGTACGTCCTCCCCGAGGAATGTGTGGGTTTTCTCCGGGTGCTCCGGTTTCCTCCCACAGTCCAAAGACGTACTGCTTCGGTTAATTGGCCATTGTAAATTAGATTAGGGTTAACTGGGGTTGTGGGGTTGTTGGGACAATGTGGCTCGAGGGGCTGGAAGGCCCTACTCCATGCCATTTCATTAAATAAAACACTTCAGTGGGAGTTAAGAGTCAAATACATTGGTGTGCGTCAGGGTAAGGAGAGCAGATTTTCTTCCCTGAAGGATAATTAGTGAGTTAGAGAGGTTGTTCTGATGAGTTTATCGGTGTTACTGTGTCAGCCAATGAGTTAGGGGTGGGCTAGGACAGATTAAAACATATTAACAGGAGCATGAGAATGCCACGTGGCCCTGAGCCCAACACTACCATTCAACAATATCATAGTTGATCTGACATTGACCTCAGCTTCACTTTGCTGCCTGTCCCCTAAAACTCTTGATTCCCCGATAGAACAAAACTCTTATTTCTGCCTAGAATGAATGCATTCAGTCTATCCTGCTCTGTTGCTTAATTGGTGACTGTTATTAAAAATTATGCCTTTAGTTCCAGATTCTCCATAAAGGGCAGTGCAGTGAGGCAATAGCCAGTGCTGTAGTGACCCTGGTTCAATCCAGACCCCGGGGACCGTCTGTGTGGAGTGTGCACGTTCTCCTTGTAACTGTGTGGTTTCCGCAGGGGCCCCAGTCTCCTCCTAGATCCCAAAAATATATTGGTTGGCTAACTGGCCACTGTAAATTGCCCTTAGTGTAAATAGATGGAAGGGAGGTTAGAGGAATTAATTGACACCTGAAAGAAATTAGGTTAGGGATATAAATTGGAAAAAAAACTAATGAGATTACCCTGAGACATGGCGTGGACTTGATGGGCCCAATGGCTTCTTTCTTTGGCAAAAATAAATATGGAAAAAGACATAAGGAAATCTATTCTTTTGGTATTTATCTTGTCAAGCTTCCATCTCATTCCAGTAGACTCTTCACTGCCATCTATAACTGATTTCAACTTAATTTATTATTATTTTATTTTTAATTTAGTTTATCTGTCTTGCTTTGTAGACACCTTGCATCTTCCTTCCCATTCACTTTCCCACTTATCTTGCTATTTGGCTTAAGTACACCCCAAATTGATCTGTTATTAAGATAGATCATAAATATTTGAAGCCCTAGCAGAGATCTCAGTGGTTCCACTAGTTATCACTTTCCAGGCTAAAAATTATCCATTGATTTGAATTCTCTGTTTTCTTTTTTATTAACCAATCTTCTCTCTGCGGTAAAATATTACCTTCAATGCAATGAGTTCTTTCATTGTGCTGTTTCAGCACAGTATAGAATATCTTCTGGAAATACGTATTATACTGGTTCGATCCTTCTCGTGGTTCCCCTTCATCTACCCTGTTTGTTGAATTCTCAATGAGCTCTGGAAAAATTTAATAAAACCACATTGGCTCTGATTGCCTTATGATTTTCTAAATTTCTAACTACTACTTCCTTAATAGGTTCCAGCACTTTCCCAATGGCTGAAGTTGCATTAACTGACCTGAACTTTCCTTCTTTCAGTATTCCTCCTTTCTTAACTATGGATGTTACATTTTCCAATAGACTCTGAAAGATTACAAGTGTTACATTTACTAGTGTCTCTACTCAGACACTTGGGCTCAGAGAAAGTATGAGCTTTTGAGCTTTGGCAAATCAAATGTAAAGGCTCAGCCCATAGTTAATGGCAGGACTCTTAACAATGTTGATGTACAGAAGGATCTTGAGGTCCAAGTCCATAGCTCCCTGAAAGTTGCTGCACAAGTTGATAGGGTGGTAAAGAAATGTGGCATGCCTGTCTTTATAAATCATGACACTTGAGTTCAAGAGTTAGGACATTATATCACAGCTCTATAAACTTTTGCTTCGGCCACATATGGAGTATTGCATTCATTTCTGGTCACCCTATTACAGAAAGGATGTGTAGGCTTTGGAGAGGGTGAAAATGAGGTTTACCAGGAGGACATGTGCTACTAGGAGAAGCTGGGCAATCTTTCTGGTGAAGATCCAGAGGTCTGGAGAGTAGCAAATGTTATTTAAGAAGGGAAATAAAGATAATCCAGGTAATTATAGGCCAGTTAGCCTCACATTTGTTGTAGGAAAGCTATTGCAGAAGACACTTAGGGATAGGATTTATTTATATATTTAGAGACATGTACATGCTTGGAAAATGAATACTAAAGTAGTTTACAATAACATATATGTGCTTTGATAATAAATTCACTTTGACCTTTGAACTTTGAACTTTATTCAAAGGTATGAAAGTAATTGGGCAGCTATAGAAAACTTTACACTACATTTGAAGAATTGTGTGTGGTTCTGCTCACCCCATCATATAAAGGGTGCTTAGACAGTGGAAAGGCTACCAGGATGCTGCTTGGATTCAAGGGTATAAGCTATAAAAAAGTTTGGATAAACCTGGGTTTTTCTCCTGAGAATGCCAGAGACTCATATTCCCTAGGGTAGAAGTGTCAAATACCAGACGACATGCTTTTAAAGTCAAAAGGGATGAAAGTTTAAAAGCAAAGGGAGGGGCAATTTTTAACACAGAGAGTGGTAGGTTCATGGAATGGGTTACCAAGGGTAATAGTGGTAGTGGGCAGTTTGGTGGAGTTTAAGAGACTTGTAGATAGATAGGAATATGAAGGGATGAAGAGATATGGATGATAAATAGCAAGGGGGCATTTAGTAGAAATTGACATCAGGATAGGCATGACATCATGGACTAAACTGTCCAGTGCTCTACTGTTCTATGTAAATTAGGACTGTTTTCTCTGCAGTGGTGAATGCTGAATCGATTACTCTTTGAAGTGTTTAAGATAATGAGCAGCCTTGACAGATTACACAGCCATTATCTTTTACCAAGGGCCAAAGAGTGTAATACTAGAGGGCATGCATTTAAAGTGTGAAGGGTTAACTTCAAAGGAGATATATGGAGCAAGCTTTTTACACAGAGAGTGGTTGATGCCTGGAATGTTCTGCCAGGGGTGGTAATAGAGGCAAATTTGATGGAAGTGTTTAAGAATCTCTCAGATATGCACACGAAATTGAGGGATATAGGTTTTGATAGGCAGAAAGAACTAGTGTAGTTAGGCATTTAATTACTAGTTTAATTAGTTCAGCATATCATTATAAGCCAAAGGGACTATTCCTGTGCCATTACATTTTGGCTTTTACACCAAAAAAGGTGCAGAAAACAGAGCCATAAAAAACCAATCCCATAAAGCTGGTTTCATTTAAAAGCGTGCAAATGAAAATGTTCAGATTTTTCCAAGCTAAAATGCAATAAAACTTTTTCATTCTTCTCCAGGAATATGACGAGGTATTTCCAAGCATAAGTCAACTTCTTAGCACTGATATAGTTTAAGGAATAGAAGGAGTAGGCCATAAACTTCTCAAGCCTACTTCGCCATTCAATACTGGATCTAATCTTTGGCCTGAACTCCATTTCCCTGCCCAATCTCCAAAACATTTTAATCTGCTTTTGGACAAGAAACCTCTATACTTCATCATTGTCTTCTTTTCCAGACCAGATCCAACTGGATTTGACCTGGCAACTGACCTGCCATCTGAAGCACCCCACCCAGCCACCCCAACTATTTGCCCTTGTCTGGTTCAATGCCGGGGCTCAGCAATCTGGCTCCTCACCTACAGGTCAGGCAACAAAGCACGACAAGACTTCTACAGCAAAAGACAGGTGACCAGCCAGTGAGGCACTGCCCAGAATGCCCTGAAACCATCAAGAAAAGGCAAGGCTTGGGACCAAGTCTTTTAAAATGTAAAACATTAAAAAAATACAAAACTAATAAATTTGATGAAAATGCAAGAAGATACAATAAAACATTAAGAAAGAGTGAAGTATGTAAAGAAAGACTTAATCTAATGTACCTCCTTGATGCCAGATCAGAAATGAAGGAGAACTCTGACACTGTCCATGCCATGTCCTGCTGGCACAGGATCACAGAGGTTGCTTCCTTCGGAAGCTCAGCAGTGGAGTAACAGATGCACCAACATCTGTCACTCAGCAGGTATCAGACTTTCAGTAGGTTTGGAAGGTTCTTAGCTACAAATGGCTAAATGCCAGCATTTCTCTCCAGATCTGCTTGCCACAGCAGGTGTGATCTGGCCTGATGATTCAGCATCCACAGCCAATGGAGTAGAAAATCCAAAAATTCACAACCTTTTGAGGGAAGAAATTAGTAGCTGATGTGTAATTGAGGGTGAAAGTAGCTTAGGTTTCTTCTTGGTTTAGTGATTTAGCTAAAAATGCCTTTTGAACCAACTTATCCACATTGTCTCAGCACTTTCTCAGCAATATGCCATGCCAGGCCATTACTCGCTAACACCCACCTCTGTCTTTTTTCAAAGACTCTGCTTTTTAGTTCTTGACTTCATCCCAGGAGAAACATCCTCTTATTATCAAATCCATAAAGACTCCACTCTGGAGATCAACTTACTATTTACCAAGCAGGTGGAGAATTGACAATGGAACCATTGACAGTGAGATACCAACACCAAGTGGTCTGCCTGCTCGCTGGGGACACGCTGCACTGGTAATTAAGATGAAAGATGTTCAGCACAGCAAATGGAACTGTGCTCTGCGAAGTCCCATTTCCAATGGGGAGTACTGTTGAAGTTGAGAACTCCACAAACTCACAGCAAGGTTAGGAGGAGACGGTGGCATGGGGAACAAAGGTGGAAACTCATAGTTCTGCAGAAGGCGGCAAATGCCAGGTTTAAAATAGTGAACAAAATTTCATTCTGCTGTACTTTCATGACTGCTTGTTTAGGTCAACATCAGGTGTAGGAAACTACTAAAGAAATGCACCAAAGTGAACATTGGACTTTTGGCCCAAGCGTATCTATTTCCCTAAGTCAAAGTGAAAACATGTTTTGTGTGATATAAAGTCAGCTCATACTGCAAGGATCAAATCCATTTGCATTGATTTACATAGATGGATTAGGGCTGTTTTTCCTGCACAGATACTGATTCTTTACTTCAGAGACAGCTACACGTGTCAACCTAGAGAGAGCTGACTGCACTCACGGTATGATGAGACAGAATGACCGGCTTCTAAACTCTGAAGTTTGCATACACCATTTATTCCACCTTTATGAGGCACATTTCTTTCTCTTCTACCCAGGTATAAATTGACAGACAAATTTCGCAATCATAATATGGCCACAATGAATATAAAACCAGCTGAAACCCAGTCTATGTTAGATCTGAGCCCACTACCAAATACGTGGGGGCATTTTTTTTAAGCTTCTTGGGTAAGTGTACATCTTGATATATTCCTGACCCTGCAGCTCACAACTTGAACAAAGATACAAACCATTTTGTTTAAAAGAGTCATCATCTCCACCTCCTTCCAAGAATGAAATAATGAGCAAATTCTGCTCTAAACACGCCCCTCCCCCCCCCCCCGCCCGCAACAACTGGACATATCTAACATGGTGATTGATAATAAACACAAGAGATTCTGCAGATGCTGGAAATCTTGAGTACACACACAAAATGCTGGAACAACTCAGTAAGTCAAGCAGTATCTGTGGAGGGGAACTAACAGTCAATATTTCAGGCCAAGACCTCTCATCCAGACTGGAAAGGAATGGAAACGAAGACAGACCAAGAAAGTGGGGCAAGGAGAGGAGTACAGACTGGAAGGTAATAGGTGGAACCAGAAGAGAGAGAAGGTGGGTGAGCGGGAGAGGAGGATGAAGTCAAAAATTGGGAGGTGATAGGTGGAAGAGGCAAAGGACTGAGGAATAAGAAACCTGATAGGAGAGGACAGTAGACCATGAAAGAAAGGAAAGGAGAAGGAGCATCAGAGGAAGGAGGTGAAAGGATGACCAGAAAGGAGAATGGAAAAAGAGAGAAGATGAATAAAGAAAAAATTACCAGAAGTTACCTATTTGTGGTGGTGCATTTGACAACAGTTTATATCGGGCTAAGGACATGTAATCATCTTGAGGTCATCAAACTGTGCCCAAAAGGAAGAGGTTTAAGTGGCAAACAACAGATATACTTTAGCACCTATTAAGGTGGAGAATTTCAGGTTTTCAACCTTTTGTCATTTTCATGCCCTTCCAGTTCATGATGAGCTTCATATTTACACAACTATCTGACTTAAGGCAAAGCCCAAAGAACCAACATGCACATTTTCCCACTTGCTGCACTGCCGTTAAGAAATTTGCAGATATTAAAAAATAGCCAAGCAGCAGTCAGTGAGAAACATAGAAACATAGAAACATAGAAAATAGGTGCAGGAGTAGGCCATTCGGCCCTTCGAGCCTGCACCGCCATTTATTATGATCATGGCTGATCCTCCAACTCAGAACCCTGCCCCAGCCTTCCCCCCATACCCCCTGATCCCTTTAGCCACAAGGGCCATATCTAACTCCCTCTTAAATATAGCCAATGAACTGGCCTCAACTGTTTCCTGTGGCAGAGAATTTCACAGATTCACCACTCTCTGTGTGAAGAAGTTTTTCCTAATCTCGGTCCTAAAAGGCTTCCCCTCTATCCTCAAACTGTGGCCCCTCGTTCTGGACTTCCCCAACATCGGGAACAATCTTCCTGCATCTAGCCTGTCCAATCCCTTTAGGATCTTATATGTTTCAATCAGATCCCCCCTCAATCTTCTAAATTCCAACGAGTACAAGCCCAGTTCATCCAGTCTTTCTTCATATGAAAGTCCTGCCATCCCAGGAATCAATCTGGTGAACCTTCTTTGTACTCCCTCTATGGCAAGGATGTCTTTCCTCAGATTAGGGGACCAAAACTGCACACAATACTCCAGGTGTGGTCTCACCAAGGCCTTGTACAACTGCAGTAGTACCTCCCTGCTCCTGTACTCGAATCCTCTCGTTATAAATGCCAACATACCATTCGCCTTTTTCACCGCCTGCTGTACCTGCATGCCCACTTTCAATGACTGGTGTATAATGACACCCAGGTCTCGTTGCACCTCCCCTTTTCCTAATCGGCCACCATTCAGATAATAATCTGTTTTCCTATTTTTGCCACCAAAGGGATAACTTCACATTTATCCACATTAAATTGCATCTGCCATGAATTTGCCCACTCACCCAACCTATCCAAGTCACCCTGCATCCTCTTAGCATTCTCCTCACAGCTAACACTGCCACCCAGCTTCGTGTCATCCGCAAACTTGGAGATGCTGCATTTAATTCCCTCATCCAAGTCATTAATATATATTGTAAACAACTGGGGTCCCAGCACTGAGCCTTGCGGTACCCCACTAGTTACCGCCTGCCATTCTGAAAAGGTCCCGTTTATTCTCACTCTTTGCTTCGTGTCTGCTAACCAATTCTCCACCCACACCAATACCTTACCCCCAATACCGTGTGCTTTAAGTTTGCACACTAATCTCCTGTGTGGGACCTTGTCAAAAGCCTTTTGAAAATCCAAATATACCACATCCACTGGTTCTCCCCTATCCACTCTACTAGTTACATCCTCAAAAAATTCCATGAGGCTCGTCAGACATGATTTTCCTTTCACAAATCCATGCTGACTTTGTCCGATCATTTCACCGCTTTCCAAATGTGCTGTTATCACATCCTTGATAACTGACTCCAGCAGTTTCCCCACCACCGACGTTAGGCTAACCGGTCTATAATTCCCCGGTTTCTCTCTCCCTCCTTTTTTAAAAAGTGGGGTTACATTAGCCACCCTCCAATCCTCAGGAACTAGTCCAGAATCTAACGAGTTTTGAAAAATTATCACTAATGCATCCACTATTTCTTGGGCTACTTCCTTAAGCACTCTAGGATGCAGACCATCTGGCCCTGGGGATTTATCTGCCTTCAATCCCTTCAATTTACATAACACCACTTCCCTACTAACATGTATTTCACTCAGTTCCTCCATCTCACTGGACCCTCTGTCCCCTACTATACCTCCAACTCCAGGGAAGTGGATATGGTCTCATCAGTTGAGAAAAAATGCCGCAGATGGAATTTAATCCAGAGAAGAGTGAGGTCACATATTTTCAGAGATGCAGCCATGCAAGGGACTGTACAGTAAATAGGACAATACCGAAAGGTGTGGAGGTCCTTACCTTGTAGAATTCCATTCATAGCTCCTCAGCAAATGAGACATTCCATGCCTCCACGCAGAAAGATCTACAAAACATTCTGATCTGGCCAGACAATTCACACCACAGAAGTGCTAGGCGACAACCATTTCCAACAAAGGTGGTTTCAACATCTAGTGTATCTTTTGATGGCATTACCATTGTTGAGTCCCCAACCATCCATCTTGCATTCCCTCCAATCAGACACAAATGGCTTATAATCCATCAGGCAGAAATGCCATTCCAGCCTTCAGCACAAGTTTTAATCTTTCAATCAGGCAGATATTAGATTAGATTATGAGAACACTCAGTCCTCTTTTATTGTCATTTAGAAATGCATACGTGCATTAAGAAATGATACAATGTTTCTCCGGAGTGATATCACAGAAAACAGGACAAACCAAAGACTAACACTGACAGAACTACATAACTAAAGCATATAGTTACAGCAGTGCAAAGCAATACCATAATTTGATGAAGAACAAACCATGGGCACGGTAAAAAAAGTCTCAAAGTCCCGAGTCGATCGACTCCTGAGTCCCCGATAGCAGGCGGCAAAAGGGAGAAACTCCCTGCCATAAACCTCCAGGCACCGTCAACTTGCCGATGCCTTGGAAACAGCCGACCACAGTCGACACTGAGTCCTTCCGTCCGAAAACTTCGAGCCTCCGACCAGCCCCTCCGATACAGCCTCCAGAGTGCCATCCTCTGCCGAGCGCCTTTGACCTAGCCCCGGCCGCTGAAACAAGCAAAGCCGAGGATTTGGGGTCTTCTGCTCCGGAGATTCTGGTTACCACACAGTAGCAGCGGCAGCGAAGCGGGCATTTCAGAAGTTTTCCAGATGTTCCTCCGTACTCTCATGTCTGTCTCCGTCAAATCAGAATTGTGCACGGTCCCCTACTTGACAGATTACAGACATCAATCACCGGGGAGGACGCACACGCTGCCGTCGCGCCGCCATCTTCTCCCCCAGATATGCCATTGAATTGATAAGTCAGACCTTCTAATGTTGATTTTCAGTGAAACTACCTCAACAAATAAGGTATTTATATCCTCAGAACTTAACGATAGATGGACAGATCAATTAAGTGATTAATCAGACATTCCTTCTTCACGAGGTGAAGAATATAAGAGCAGGGAAATTATCTCAGAATCTTAAACACTTCTGGTCACTATAACACAGCAAAAATGTGACTGTACAGGAGAAGGTGCGAAGCTGGTTCATCAGGATGTGAAGAGAACTGGAAGATTTTAGATCTGAGGAAGGCTTGGAGAGCTGGGATAGTTTTCTTTGGAAACCATAGACTTAATTGATGTGTGTACAATTGTGGGAGGCTGAGACTATGCAAAATAACAAGCGCTGATTTCACTAAGCACAGCAAGAAAATCCTTTACACCCAAAAATGATAGAACTCATTATGTGAAGGGGAGGCGGAGGCAGGACTCACATCTTATTTAAAAAGCATTTGGATGAGCACATGAACAGTTGTGACCTGCAGGGTATGGAGCTGGTACTGTAGAGTGGGATTCGCTATCAACCAATTCATTCACAATGGGCTGCATGACGTTCTCCTGTACCACACATAAACTTGTGGAATGCTTCAGTGAGGAGCAGTAACTTTTTTTCTCCAATCTGTAAGCAGTCTGATTACATGAATCCCTAACCATACATGGACTGAGATACAAGAGACCGCAGATGCTGGAATCTACATCAACGAGCAATCTGCTGGAAGAATTCAGCAGGTTGAGCAGCATCTGTTGGTGGTGGGGAGGAAGATGAGGAATTGCTAATGTTTTAGGTTAAAACCCTGTAACAGGACTGAGAGGGAAGGAGAAATAGATTGCATAAAGTGGAAGAATGGATTCATGATTTAGGGGCCAGAGATTTAGGGGTGGTGGGTGATGAAAGATGGTGGACAGTTCGAGCCAGACAAGGCAGGGGTGAAATTGGAAGACAGAGGAAGGAGGATGGATAATAAATGGAGGAGACCAAAAAAAATGGAAGATGGAGCCCAGAATTGAGAGGATTAAGGTGAAGACCTTTATTAGAGTGTGATTATCAGGAACGCAAAGCTTAATCTGACAAGGAAGGTGACAACAGGAACAATTAGGGGAGAGGTAACCATGCCAAGTGGTTTGAATTCAAAAGGAGAAAGTGCTGTGTGTTCATCTACTATTTAATTCTAAATATTTTCCTCCTCATCACAAGAACAGCTTATCTGTGCTGGCAAGATCCTGCTAAAGGAAGCCTCGGCCCTACTAACACTGCCCAGTGACTAGAGAACACAGGGTATATTCATTTTCTGGACAGCTAAAGCTGTTCTCCCAAGATATTTTGTTAGGTTGGATATTATCCTTCAAGTACATCAGAGATTAAAATAAATCTCATCTGAGTCTATCTAATCATCCAGCTGACTTATTTTAAGTTTGCCTGGAATGAACAATATTTGGACATTGCTGCTGAAAGTCAGAAGTGTAAAGTAGCTTTCTGTTATAGCTTCCTCCTCTTCAAATACATAACACATAGATACAATTCACAGGGAATGTTTCTTCCTGTTCATTCACAGGATGGAACTTAAACTCTTAGGCCAGACCCTACCAAACTCCAAGATTTTTAAGTTTTTAAATCCAAGGCTGCTTAAATGGTCTAATCAAAGAACAACTTCCATCCATTAATTGCTAGTAGTAGTAAATCTGAAGTATACAGTTGTGAAGAATGTGTTATTACACAACCAAATTATATAGAAATTGATAGATATCTTTTTGGTTGGATTGATGTGATGAATTGTGGTGGGTCAATGAAAAAATGTGTCTGTGGGCTCAACACAGGGAAATCCAATAATGTCAAAGGCCAAAGATTCAAATTTATTTGTTGTGTGTACATCAAAACATACAGTGAAATCTGTCATTTGCATTAGCAACCAACACACCTAACAGTGTGCACGGGGCAGCCTCCAGTGTCACCATACATTCGGGTGCCAACATGGCATACCCATAATGCTTGGCAGAGCAACACACAATACAACAAGCAACACATCAACAGCAGCAAAGAGAAGCCCCATTCCTTCCTCCCACCAAACAGTTCTTTAACCCTAGAACAGGCCTCCAGCTGACTCAAGCTTGCAGTCTTTGGCTTTGACCTCCCTAACAGACTCACAGAGATTCACAGACTTAACTCTGGCCAACAGGCCTCAACATCTGGACTTCCAATTGAACTCTTGGACCGCCATACTTGGCATTGATCCTAGAACAAACTGATCACCAATCAATTGAACTTTGGTCTTGACAATGACAGGATCCCACACACAAGGCCTTAAATTCTGCTCTCATTAACTTGTGAACCCAGGGGGACGACAGAACACATTCCTTCTGCCCAACTCTGGAACCTGGCGATATTTCACTGACCTAGGAGACCCTCGTCCGCTCTCTGCCAAACTGACGTCCAACCGTAGATGTCCCATGACCATGTCGCTGGTCTTCAAATGAAGAGCAGAGACTTAGGGTTATCCTGATCTTTAATTCCCTACATCCCTGTCCCTAAACCCTAACTCCCCTCTCTGTCCCAAAACCACCCTTACAAACCTAAAAAGCAATTAAAAAAGAAATCCGAGCTACAACTCAACGGAGGTCACTGTTCGACACTAGTTGATCATCATTGAAGATAAAGGGATAATGAACAAACATTGTACGCTCAAATCAGCTGCATAAAGGCTAGTTCCAGTAATCAGTTGGCAGTGGCCTGGCCATAGCGAGAGAATCAGGGATTAATCAATGTATCAGGGTGGAGTAGTTACCAGGCATTGGTAGCAAGGTGCTGTGATGTGTACAGACATGTAAGAAAAATAAATAGGTATGGTTGTTAGAAACTAACTGGTCTGATTGTAGAAGGGGTAGAGAGGGAGAGAGGGAGAGGAAGAGAGAGAGAGACAGAAAGAGGGAGAGACAGAGAGATTGGTAACCCTGATGTCAGACTTAGCCCTTTGAAGAGGGGCATATGATGTCACTAAAACTGTTTATGTTTTGCAAGATATAAGTGTACCTGCATGTTGTGCCCCGGGGCATAACTTTGATGAATATAGTCAAGCTGTGCTGCATCTTCGCAGATGCACTTATAAACTAACTGAAAGCAGAAAAATCAATGAGTTTAACTCCCCTGGCCTTTACTTGAAGAATATCTTTTTTCCAAGAAGGAATACTTTTGCAGCTTTTTTTTAAAATTCATGTTCCTGATTTCCCTCAAGCCATCTCCTGCTATACCAGGATAGGGCAATTTGTTCTTTCACCTCTGTAAGCCAGTGTTAGGACATAGACAACAGTAAACTTAAAGTGAGCCATTGTCTTTAGTGCACCTCTTGTCAACCACTCATTGTATCCATTTGAGAATATATTATGACATTAATATTTTCAGGCACTATTCAATCAATTGTGAAACAAATTGCTGTGACACTATGACACACATCTTATATAGCTGCAATATCATTCCTCTTTAATTCTTTTTTAAGTCCTCTGGGGCATTAAGTTGGTAGGGCACTCCTGGAAGTTCACCAAAGTGAATTGTAACATCACCAGAGAGCTTATGACAAATCTCCTTGAGTATATATTATCTCAATGGCTCTCCCATCCTCTTATTAGATCCTATAATGTACAGCCTCATTGAAACTTCCCAGACACTGTTCCAGATAGAAAATCCTAGACAGCTATTCTGCTTCCTTTTAATATACTGTGTTCCCTTAGCCCGAACACACTAACATAATATTGGTGTTACCCCTGCTCCTTATATGAACAGTTGTATGCACAAGGATTGACCAAGGCATTGTAATAAATTCCTCTGCACAAAATTCTTCTGGCAAGAATAAAAGAATAAACATGTGAAATCGATTCGTCATTCCAGAGACATAGTGGCAAAGTGATCAACATTGGAGAAAAAAAACTTCCTGGAAACAACAGAGAGGATCAAGTTTAGAGTGAATGAGAGGCTGTAAGAAATTAGCATTCATACAAATATAGTACTGGAGAACTTTAAAGGGATTGAAATCTGATAAATCCCCATGGCATGATGTTCTGCTTCCTAAGATTTAAAACAAGATGGCAATAGAAATAACAGGTGCACTAGTTGATATTTTGCATAAAGTCAGGCATTGTAGAACAGTTTCCATGGACTGGAAGACAACAAATATAAATGAGGGATTTAAGATAAGGAGAAAGGAGAATGGAGATTCAACCAGTCAGTAAACCTGAAATCAACAGTGGAACAAGTGCTTGGTTCGACTTTAAGGAAGATGCCACAGGACACTTAGAAAATAATAATAGCATTGGCTAGAGTCACTGAGAGTTTATAAAATGGGTGCTTGATTGACAAGTATGTGAGTTTTCAGAGGCTGTACCAGGCAAAGTAGATACCAATGAGCTAGTAGGTTCCATAATACTATAAGACTATAAGCCGTTTGGCCCATTGAGTCTGCTCAGCCATTCCATCATGACTGATTTATTATCCCTGTCAACCCCCTTCTCCTGCCTTCTCCTCATACCCTTTGATGCCCTGACTAATCAAGAACCTATCAACCTCCTCTTTAAATATACCCGATGACTTGGCCTCCACAGCTGTCTGTGGCAATGAATTCTACTGATTCTCCAACCTCTGGCTAAAGAAATTCCTCCTCATCTCTGTTCTAAATGGACGGCCCACAATTCTGAGGCTGTGCCCTCTGGTCTTCGACTCCCCTAATACAGGAAACATTTTTTCCACATCCACTCTGTCTAGGCTTTTCAACATTTGATAGGTTTCAATGAGATCCACCCATTATTCTTCTAAGCTCTAGCAGGTTTGGGCCCAGAGTCATCAAAAGCACCTCATACAATAATTCTTCCATTACCGGAATCATTCTTGTGAATCTCCTCTGAAACCTCCCCAATGCCAACATATCTTTTCTTAGATAAGGTGCCCAAAGCTGTTCACATTACTATAAGTGTGGTCCAACCAATATCTCATAAAGCATCACCATTATATCCTTGCTTTTTATTCTAGTCCTCTCAAAATGAATGATAGCATTGCATTTGGCTTCCTTAACTGCTAACTCAACCTGCAAGTTAACCTTTAGGGAATCCCATACAACGATTCCAAAGTCCCTTTGTACCTCTGATTACTGAATTTTCTCCTCGTTTAGAAAATAGTCTACACATTTATTCCTTCTACCAAAGTACATTACCATACACTTCCCTACACTATATTCCATCTGCTACTCCTTTGCCCATTCTCCTAATCTGTCTAAGCCCATCTGCAGACTCCCTATTTCTTCAACATTATCTTCTTCCACCTATCTTCATATCATCTGCAAACGACCACAAAACCATCGATTCTATCATCAAAATTCTTGTCATATAATGTGAAATGAAGTGGTCACAACAATGGCCCCTGCAGTACACCACTCGTCACTGGCAGTCAGTCAGAAAAGGCTCCCTTTATTCCCATGCTCTGCTTCCTGCCAGTCAGTCAATCTTCTATCCAATGCTGTAATTCTATCCATGCATCTTTCCTGTAACACCACGGGCTCTTATCATATTAAGCAGCCTCATGTGCAGCACCTTATCGAAGTCCTTCTGAAAATCCAAGTAAACAACATCCTCTGACTCTCCTTTGTCTATCCTGCCTTTTATTTCCTCAAAGAATTTCAGCATATTTGTCAGGGCAAGATTATCCATAAAGGAAACTAAGCTGATTTTAGCCTATTTTATCATATGCTTCCAAGCAGCCTGAAATCTAATTGTGAATAATGGACTCCAATAACTTCCCATCCACTACAGTCAGGCTAACTGGCTAATATTTTCCTTTTTTCTGCCTCCCACACTTCTTAAAGAGTGGAGTTGTATTTTCACTTCTCCAGTGTTCTGGAACCATTCTGGAATCTAGTGATCCTTAAAAGAGCACTACTAATGCCTCCATAATTTCTTTAGCTACCTCTTTCAGAACACTGGGGTGTAGCCTATCAACCTTCTGACCTTTCATTCTCCCTTCAGAATGCTTCTTCTTCTTTGGGATGTATCTGTCCTGTGCCTTTCGAATTGCTCCCAGAAACTCCAGCCATTACTGTTCTGCCATCATCCCTGCTTGTGTCCCCTTCCAATCAAATGTGGCCCACTCCTCTCTCATGCCTCTGTAATCCCCTTTACTCCACTGTTATTACTGATACATCAGAGTTTAGCTTCTCCCTCTCAAACCTCAGAGTGAATTCTATCATATTATCACAAACAAGAGAAAATCTGCAGCTGCTGGAAATCCAAGCAACACACACAAAATGGTGGAGAAACTCAACAGGCCAGGCAGCATCTATGGAAAAGAGTACGGTCAAAGTTTTGGGCCGGGACCCTTTGGCATGTCTGATAAAAATAGCTGAGGAATAGATTTGAAAGGTGGGAGGAGGGGAGAGAGAAGCACAAGGTGATAGGTGAAACCTGGAGGGAGAGGGATGAAGTAAAGATCTGGGAAGTTTATTGGTGAAGGAGATACACTTGGAGAAGGAGAAGTCTGATAGAAGAGGACAGAAGGCCATGGAAGAAAGATCACTACCTCCTAAGGGTTCCTTTAGCTTGTTCTCTAATCAAATCTGGTTCATTACTCAATACCTAATCCAGAATTGCCTTTTCCCTGGTAGGCTCAATCATCAGCTGCCCTAAAAAGTCACCTATTAGGCATTCTATAAATTCCCTCTCTCGGCATCCAGCGCCATTGCCATTCTATCTGCATATTGAAATCTCCTATGACTCTCATAATATCGCCATCTTTACATGCCTTTTCTATCTCTCATTATAATTTATATCCCGCATGCTGGCTACTACACATTCATCTGCCAAATCACCTATTCTTACCCTCACTGGCACATGGCACAGGCAGAAATCCAGAGAGTACTATCCTGGACATCCTGCTTTTCAGCTTTCTAACTAACTCCCTATATTCTCTCTTCAGGACCTCCTCCCTTTTCCCCCCTATGTTGTCGGTACCAATACATACCACGACTTCTGGCTGTTCACCCACCTCCCTTAAGAACGCTGTGGACCCAATCCGAGAGATACTGACCCTGACACATGGGAAGCAACAACCATCTGGGTGTCTCTTTCACGTCAACAGAATCTCCTGTCTGCTCCTCTAACCATGGAATCCACTATCACAACTGCACTCCTCTCCGTGCCGCCTCCCCCCCCCCCCCCCGGAGTCACAGGGTCAGACTCAGTGTCAGAGATCGGTATCTGTGGCTTCTCCCTGGCAGGTTGTCCCCACCAACAGTATCCAAAGCGGTACACTTATTATTGAGAGGAACAGCTATGGGGTACTCTGCGTTGGCTGTCTGTTCGGTTTCCCAGTCCTGACAGTCACCCAGGTACCTGCTTCCTGCAACTTAGGGATGGCTATCTCCCTGAAGCTCCTATCTATCACGTCCTCAAACTTCCGTAAGAGTTGGAGGTCAGTGAGCCGCAGTTCCAGTTCCATAACACGGTCCATCAGGAGCTGCAGCTCAAAGCACTTCATATAGGTATTGTTATCAGGAAGTCAAGTCAAGTCAAGTCACTTTTTATTGTCATTTCAACCATAACTGCTAGTACAGAACACAGTAATAATGAGACAATATTTTCCAGGACCATGGTGCTACATGAAACAATACAAAAACTACACTGAACTACGTAAGAAAAAACACAAAAACCACACTAGACTACAGTCCTATCCAGGACTGCATAAAGTGCACAAAACAGTGCAGGCATTACAATAAATAATAATAAATAATAAACAAGACAATAGGCACAGTAGAGGGCAGTAGGTTGGTGTCAGTCCAGGCTCTGGGAATTGAGGAGTCTGATGGCTTGGGGGAAGAAACTGTCATATAGTCTGGTCGGGAGAGCCCAAATGCTTTGGTGCCTTTTTCCAGATGGCAGGAGGGAGAAGAGTTTATATGAGGGGTGCGTGGGGTCGTTCATAATGCTGTTTGCTTTGCGGATGCAGCGTGTGGTGTAAATGTCTGTGATGGCAGGAAGAGAGACCCCAATGATCTTCTCAGCTGACCTCACTATCCGCTGCAGGGTCTTGCGATCCGAGATGGTGCAATTTCCGAACCAGGCCGTGATGCGGCTGCTCAGGATGCTCTCAATACAAATTCTGTAGCTTGTGGTGAGGATGGGGGGTGGGAGATGGACTTTTCTCAGCCTTCACAGAAAGTAGAGACGCTGCTGGGCTTTCTTTGCTATGGAGCTGGTGCTGAGGGACCACAGGTCTCCCAGCATTCCCACATCTCATACAATGAACACACTACTAACCTCGGATCCAGTCTCAATGCACTAGTAAACAGAGAAGGGTAATGAAAGAGCTTACTAGAAACTTACTTAGAGCCCTTGTCTGTTCTCACTGAAACCTGTTGATTTAAGCTTCCCACATTAACCCTGGCCCACTCCAACAATGGCCACTCCACTTACACCTCACTTTTTTATTGGCCCTTGCCAAGTTACTAAGAACCCAAGCAATCTCCTGCTCTGCAGACAAGCCCCAAAAGGCCATGCTCATGTTCTAAAACTGGCGTGTAAACTCCACAAAGAACGGTCTCAAACTCTCTCTCTGATCTGCTCAGCAGACAAGATTCATTGTGCTGGAACTTCAGTGATGAGTCATGCAGGAGGTTATTAAACAAAATTAGAGCACATAGGATTGGGGTCAGAAATTAATGTAAAATGACAATTTATAGAGACAACTGGAAGGAACAAATATGCCATTTTTACATTGTGAAGCAAACAATTGGGACGCTAATACTGGAGCCTCGACTGTTTAATTGATTTCTAATTGGTTTGTAATTGCAATATTTACTGAGGTAAGCAAAACATTTTGTTTGCATGCCATCCAGGCTAATCATTGTATACCTAAGCACATTGAGGCGGCACAAAAGGAATGTGACAACAGAATTCAGAATATCGTTTCACAGTTACAGATAAAGTGCAGTACAGGTAGACAAATAAGGGGAAAGGGGCAGAATGAGGATTGAGACAGCAAAGTTTATTTTTACTATGTAAGTGTCCATTCGAGAGTCTTACAATAGACAGGTAGAAACTGCCTTCAAGCCTGTGTCAATGATCTAGATTACAGGACAAAGGGTGATAGATTTCAGTTTGCTGACAATACAGTGTCAGTGGAAACAGGTTGTGTCGATGATATGAGAGGCTTCAGGAAGGACAGACAGGGTAAGTGAATGGTCCGAGACATGACAGAGGGAACATAATATAGAAAAACAAAGTCATTCATTTAGTAAACAAAGTGGAAAAACAGTAACGAAATGTAAAAAGATGAGCGATTGGATCATACAGGGACTGGGTGTTCTTACAAGTAAACAGGTGACTGGGGGAAAAAATTGATATGTTAGTCCATATTGCTAGACAATATGAATACAAAAATAAAACCTCTTACAGCAGCTATATAGGACCCTAATATGATGTCACCTGCTATGTTGTGTACAAATCTAGTCTCTGTATCCAAGGAACATATATTCATAAAGAAGCAAATGCAGCAACTTTTCTCCAGATTCCAAAACTCTAGAAATTACAAGAATAAACAGGTGATCTCACTGAAATATAGAAAACACTTACAGGACTTGACAGGACTATTGCAGGCATGATGTTTCTTTTCTCTTTGTGTCAAATACCAGGAGACGCAAGTTCAAAATTAAGTTTCAAGTTTCAAAGTGCATTTATTATCAAAGAACATATAAGTTATATAACCTTGAGACTTGTTTGCTTACAGGCAGCCAAAAAGCAAGAAACCCAAAAAAACACAGTTAAAAAAAGATAAAATACAGACCAACCCCCGATGTGCAGAGGAAGGGAAAAAATACAAATCCGAAAACCCAGAGCAGTCCAGAGTAAGCCTGAAACCTTGGTATCAGTTCGTCATAGTAGCGTGTCACAACCATGCCAGGTTTATGCACCCCCATAGGGGGCTGCGGAGCAGATTTGACAACTGCACTTGTGAAAATGCACGGTTCAGCTAATCATTGTTTCATCTGGTAGTACTTGAACCCTTCTTTTCGTTGCAGTGTTGTTGAGACTTAGGCAAAGCATAGCAATGTTACGCTACCTGCCTAGATTCGGCCTTGCCTGAGAAAGTGGACTATCGAGTCAACTGACGCTGGAGACTAGCGGTATTCGCTTTATATTTAGATAATTCCTTTCAGTCACAGTGTTGGCATTTAGTTTTCCACCTCCAAGAGGATCCCACCACTAAGCACATCTTTCCCTCCCCCCGTCTTCTCTGCTTTCCGCAGGGATCGCTCCCTATGCGACTCCCTTGTCCATTCGTCCCCCCCATCCCTCTCCACTGATCTCCCTCCTGGCACTTAACCTTGTAAGCGGAACAAGTGCTACACATGTCCTTACACTTCCTCCCTTACCACCATTCAGGGCCCCAGACAGTCCTTCCAGGTGAGGCGACACTTCACCTGTGAGTCGGCTGGGGTGATATGCTGCGTCCGGTGCTCCTGATGTGGCCTTCTATATATTGGCGAGACCCGACGCAGACTGGGAGACCACTTTGCTGTACACCTTCGCTCTGTCCGCCAGAGAAAGCAGGATCTCCCAGTGGCCACACATTTTAATTCCACATCCCATTCCCACTCTGACATGTCTATCCACAGCCTCCTCTACTTTAAAGATGAAGCCACACTCAGGTTGGAGGAACAACACTTTATATTCTGTCTGGGTAGCCTCCAACCTGATGGGATGAACATCACCTTCTCTAACTTCCACTAATGCCCCACCTCCCCTTCGTACCCCATCCGTTATTTATTTTTATACACACATTCTTTCTCTCACTCTCCTTTTTCTCCCTCTGTCCCTCTGACTATACCCCTTGCCCATCCTCTGGGTTCCCCCGCCTTGTCTTTCTCCCCAGACCTCCTGTCCCATGATCCTCTCGTATCCCTTTTGCCAATCACCTGTCCAGCTCTTGGCTCCATCCCTCCCCCTCCTGTCTTCTCCTATCATTTTGGATCTCCCCCTCCCCCTCCCACTTTCAAATCTCTTACTAGCTCTTCCTTCAGTTAGTCCTGACGAAGGGTCTCGGCCTGAAACGTCGACTGTACCTCTTCCTAGAGATGCTGCCTGGCCTTCTGTGTTCACCAGCAACTTTGATATGTGTTGTTTTAGTTAACAGCCCTGTTTGGCCTAGCATTGATTGTTTTCCTTTCTCTTAAAGACTGTTTGCATTAAAGACTGTGAACTATCAACCTGCTTCAGTGTCTCTCTCTCTGTACTTGGACCATATCCAAATGCAGTGCAATAGCAGGTATGGAGCACAGTAGCCAGGGAAGTCTTTATAACCTCTGGCCATGGCAAGACGAGTGAACGTCATGGGAGAGTGAGCAAAATCAGCTCTCGTCTCTGACACGTTGTCTTTCCAGTCTATCTGGCCTGGCGATTAAGTTTCTTCAGCAAAAAACATAGTGAATCTCTGGAATTCCTTACCTAAGAGGGCTAAGGAGGCACAGTCACTATGTATAATCAAGAGAGATGTTGATAGATTTTTTTGGATATTAAGCAGATCAGGGCACGTATGTTAGTACAGGAAAGTAGCACTGAGGGTAAAGATTAGCCAGTATTTTATTGAATGGTGGACCGGGAATGTAAGTATGAATGGCCTAATTCTACTTCTGTTTCTTACATTCAATGCTCTTTCTCTAAAGCCGTTCCACTTGACCTGAGGTTTATCATTTGGTCAGCAAGGACAATTTCGGCTAAAGGATTCCTTTCCATGCTATGTAACTCGATGACTATTTCATGAGAAATGTAGCTTCTTAGGCAATATAGCATTTCCTCAGTATTACAAAGAATAGTGCCCAAAATACTCTGCTTGGACCAGGAAACCACAACTTCTGGTGTGACAATTATTGAAGAGAATGAGATTATTATTTTGAAAAGTAGAAAAGTTCCTAAATATTCATCAGAAATATATTTCACTGCATTGCAAAAATATAGAGTTTAGGTGTAATGGTGTGTAATTACTATGAAACACTTCTCAATGGGGTTTGTATTTGCTTTGCCAAAGAAAAGTATGGAAACTAAAACCGTCACAATTACACTTTATTAGTTTGGGTTTGTTTTCTTATTCATCCCTGACGGAAAAAGTACTCGTGCCTTTGAATGTTTAGCAGTTCCATCTAAACTATTTAATTCCAATTTATGTAAAAAGAATGCAATGTCTCATATGAAGATGTTAATAAGTGACATTTTGCTTGTGTGGAAACGGCTGCAAATACCACTTGATTACACTGCTTTTGAATTATTCAGTGTTTTTAATAACCCTCGCAGCTTATCGTTCCTATAGCCTGTCATTTCAATCCTTTTTAATTAACCATCAATGCCATATTGATATGTCTGACGGCTTCATCATGATTATTATGCTAATATTTTAGCAAATTTTATTACTTAAATTATTTGAGCTACAAATGTTGGTTGGCGACGAGGTTACTCTGGTCCAGAAGAAATCAACCTAAGCTCCTATTGTTTGCTGTTTAAGTCAGGTAATACATTACTCAGGTTGCCAAACCATTCTATTGCATTCTGTCTTACCCAGCACACGCTGTTAATGATTTCAGAGCCACTGTCTGTTAACAAGACATTGCATTTTGCTAATGATCAAACTCACCAAGAAGGGCTTTATTGACACTGTTAGAGCTACTTGCTGTCTCAGTGGTAGTACCAGACAGCTGTGCAGAATGCATAATCTTTGATGTGCATCAGTATCTGCATATTAAGCAGAACACACAAATTAACTGAAGGGATATAGGAGGGTGTAGCAGCAACCTTTCTGCTATTTGCATCTTGTTTATTTGGATATTCATCAACAAGGAAAGGAGAGAGGAGTGCTAAGAGTGTAATCTTGATTCACTGCACAGGCATACATTCTGCACCATGTCATGGTCTCTCTTGGTCACAGATAATAGCAGCCTGTCTGATAAACAATGTCCAGTTCATCGCTCTTTGTAGAGTTGGCTTCAGGTAGTCTTGCTGCCTAGTGTGCAAGGAGGCCCTCAGGTACGTGGGTCAGCTTGATATAAATATCAAATACAGTATTGAATGCAGCAGTAGCCTCAGATTTACTCAAAAAGTTGACCATCTATAGAAAGAGCAGCCCATAAGGATAAGGTAAAATTGGCAGCTGGGATATCAACTCTACAAGGGCAGGTTACGTCACTGAAACGCCCACTCATCCACCATCAGTCATCCCACCCACCCTTCTCAAACAATCATGTCTACCTCATCTCAAATACATATAAAGCTATTAAATGAACAATGTCCAAGAAAATTTAAAAAATTACTTTTTTTTCTTCCTGTGGTGTTTATTGTAGAGCCCAGAAATTAATTTTCAATTTGTTCACTGGTAGAAACTTTGGAAATGCCAAGCGAGAGAGATAGCTCTGATTGTCATAGAGTAGGGAAACAGGCCATTCGGCCCATCATGTCGACCAGAGGAGACCCATCAGTGTTAGTCCCATCTTCTTATATTTATCCTATAGCCTTCTATGACTAGGGAATTCAAGTGCTTGTGTAGACAGACACATCTTGTAGACAGAACTGTGAGTTGCAGGAGGACAGTTAGCCGCTCGCTCAGCACGAAAGGGCATACGCATTAATTAGCTAGACCAGAGTGTTATGGGACTTTACATCACCAACAAAGAAGCACTCCCCAACACCTCTTTGACCGCAGTGATAGAGAAGTTACCTTCCCACAGCAGAATCCCCAGGCCAGATGCTCAGCTATCAATTCCTCTCCATTTTCCCAAACACAAGACAATCCCAAGGGTTATGCCAGTGTGGAAGCCTACACTCCTGTAGAAAAGTCACATCTGCCTTGACCTTGGTCAGGTATTGCAAAGTGTTGACACATTATACACTGCTCTTCACACTGAGTACATCTGAAGATGCCTGTTTGATCTCCATACTTACAGTTATTTGAGGTCTGCAATCACATACTGTATACAATCCATTGAAAATCAGCCTGAGACCGCATGTCTACAGCTGTGGTGAACTGTTTTAGGGTTCAGGTATTGGGAATGATCCTCTGGTGGTGTCACTGGAGAGAGGTTTGTCTCTGTTCTTGCTCCAATCTCTGGCTCAGAATTTTCCATACCCTCCATCGCTTGGAGTCAACCTACACTAGAAATCATTCTGCTCCCAGTCTCCCAGAGCTGGGAATGTGTTAGATGCTGTGCTCCTGCCAGTCTCCTGGAGCTGGAGCCCAGTAACTTCTTTACAACTCCCGATGAGCTAGCATGTGTTGGAGTCTGTGCTGCTCCTGGTCTCCTGGAGCTGAGGGATGGCAGGCAGAATTTCTTCGTCCCCCATATTTTCTGTAGGTTCCCCTCCTCTTTGTTCTTCCATTTTAGTGCTTCCTCTGCCTGCATTGTTGGTTCTCCATACTTGTTTCATCCTCCAACAAGGAGAGGTAGCTGGCTTCTGTCTGTTGCACTGCTCTGTTCTCCATTACTTTTATTCTCAGCAGCTCTTTGTATCTGAGGTGGAATCTTCCAGAATGTTTTTCCTTTTCACCACCTGCCATTCCCCTGTTGGTCCCTCTCCCATCCCCTCTCCTATTGACCCCACCTCTTGCGGAGGGGCCTGGGAACTTACAGCTGGGGTTTGGGAACTCCAGGCGGTTGACTTTTCCTCAGACCTGGTCTCAGTCTCAGTCTCCGCTGAGACCTTTGCACTGGTAGGAGGTGCATCTGCATTAAAAGCATGATAAAGCAATAGTAAAGAACGAATATTTATTTACATAGACCCGTTCCCTTCACTGGAACATCTGGAGGTATTTTAGGTAAAAGTAACAATAATTTTCTGATTATGTTATTGGACTAGACTAAACATGCAGAGATGTAAATTCACAACCCAGTACAGTAGTTGGGAAATTTATAATTCTTTATTATTAACTATACCAGACTGCCATGTTAATGTCAACAGTAATGGCCATGAGATTTCCAGAATAAAACAAAACATACTTCATTCACTAATGTCTTTTAGCGTGATACAGCAAAGAAACAGGCCCTTTGACCCATTACGCCTATGACCAGCCAGTACCTGTAAACATCCAATCTACCAGCTCTTGGTCTGTAGTTACCATGCCTTGGCAATTCAAATGATTGTTTAGACATGTCCCTGACACCACCTTCTCAGGCAGTGCACTCCAGATTTCAGCCACACTATGGGTGAAATATTCTTCTTTCGATCCCTTCTAAACTTCTTACTCCTCACCCTAGACCTAGTCCCACCCCCACTTCACTGACTTATAGACACTTCTACCACAGGACAGGTTGCTTACTATCTATCCTGTAAATGGTTCTCATAATTTTGTAAACCTTCATGAAGTCTCCCTTCAGTTCCTTCTGCCCCCAAGAAGAGCAACTATGGCCTATCCAATCTCCTAATTACTGAAACTTTGCACCTCATTTGCACATCTTTGTGAATCTTCTCAGCACATTCTCCAGACAGGATGTTGATTTACCAATTGACTCCTGCAGAAGCCATGCAGCCCATCGTGTCTATGCCTGTGTGGACATTCAAGTCACTGAGACTTATCAATGAATTTAAGCAAATCATACGATGAATTCATTCAGTCTCTTACAGGGATTAAGGCTCTTTATAAATGGCGAAAGGCTCTATGGCGTGATATTCTATGCTGCAAGTGCATTTTGATTGCTCGGAATTAATATGATTCACTTCAGAATTTAAAAATAATGCTCTTACCTGCAAAATTAGTTCATTTTAATTTAATTTCTCTTTGCAAATAATACATGATACAGAGTAAGGTGGGTTTTAACATTTGTCTGTTCATTACTTGTGGCTAGTGGACTCATTGGCGATTGATGTTCTGACAGAACCATTAATAAAGCCACGTAACATCAAACTGTAAATTTTGGATAGAATCTGCTATTTAAGGACAGACCAGGTATTATTAAATGCACTTGATGTGTGTGTAGGAGCAAAGATTCTCTATAGAGCCTTCTGACTTAGTTGGTGAACAACTTAAATGAATTCTACTGGATGAATTGATTGACTGAGCCCCTATGAAAGAATTACTCTCTCTCAAAAGTTGAAAACAAAATGATTGGTTCTTTTGCCATACTTGTGTTCTTCATGAAACCCCTTTTTAACGGGCATCACTGTAAATGCGGATGGTTAGCCCCTCACTAACAGCCACCGGACTCTTGGGTCCCACCAAACCCGGGAGGTTGGAATGTCTTGTCCACCCAAACCAAAATTTGTGTGAATATTTTGTAATTACTGCCCCCATGCAATCACCCGCTTGCAAGAAATAACAGACCGTACACTGCAAACAATTATAAAGAAAGTATATCTATGAATGTTAACTTAACCAAACCATTATTTTTAAAAAAAGTAAAAAATGAAAGGGCCCATCATAATTAAAATGGTCAAATATGCACAGGTTGCAGCTCAGATCTTCCAGAAGCTGGTACCCACGGCGCCAACTCCTATTCGCCAATCATCAGTAGGATTCCCCCTCTTGGAATCCATCGAATCACGTATCCCGTTGGGTCATAGTCATAGTCCTAGTCCTAGTCATAGTCATAGTCATAGTCATAGTCATACATTATTGATCCTGGGGGAAATTGGTTTTCGTTACAGTTGCACCATAAATAATAAATAGTAATAGAACCATAAATAGTTAAATAGTAATATGTAAATTATGCCAGTAAATTATGAAATAAGTCCAGGACCAGCCTATTGGCTCAGGGTGTCTGACCTTCCAAGGGAGGAGTTGTAAAGTTTGATGGCCACAGGCAGGAATGACTTCCTATGACACTCTGTGCTGCATCTCGGTGGAACGAGTCTCTGGCTGAATGTACTCCTGTGCCCACCCAGTACATTATGTAGTGGATGGGAGACATTGGACGTTGACCAAGATGGCATGCAACTTAGACAGCATCCTCTTTTCAGACACCACCGTGACAGAGTCCAGTTCCATCCCCACAACATCACTGGCCTTACGAATGAGTTTGTTGATTCTGTTGGTGTCTGCCACCCTCAGCCTGCTGCCCCAGCACGCAACAGCAAACATGATAGCACTGGCCACCACAGACTCGTAGAACATCCTCAGCATCGTCCAGCAGATGTTAAAGGACCCCAGTCTCCTCAGGAAATAGAGACGGCTCTGACTCTTCTTGTAGACAGCCTCAGTGTTCTTTGACCAGTCCAGTTTATTGTCAATTCGTATCCCCAGGTATCTGTAATCCTCCACCATGTCCACATTGACCCCCTGGATGGAAACAGGGGTCACTGGTACCTTAGATCTTCTCCAGTCTATCACCAGCTCCTTAGTCTTTTTCACATTAAACTGCAGGTAATTCTGCTCACACCATGTGACAAAGTTTCCTACCGTAGCCTTGTACTCAGCCTCATCTCCCTTGCTGATGCACCCAACTATGCTAGAGTCATCCGAAAACTTCTGAAGATGACAAGACTCTGTACAGTAGTTGAAGTCCGAGGTGTAAATGGTGAAGAGAAAGGGAGACAAGACAGTCCCCAGTGGAGCCCCAGTGCTGCTGATCACTCTGTCGGACACACAGTGTTGCAAGCACACATACTGTGGTCTGCCAGTCAGGTAATCAAGAATCCATGATACCAGGGAAGCATCCACCTGCATCGCTGTCAGCTTCTCCCCCAGCAGAGCAGGGCGGATGGTGTTGAACGCACTGGAGAAGTCAAAATACATGACCCTCACTGTGCTCGCTGGCTTGTCCAGGTGGACGTAGACACGGTTCAGCAGGAAAACGATGGCATCCTCAACTCCTAGTCGGGGCTGGTAGGTGAACTGGAGGGGATCTAAGTGTGGCCTGACCATAGGCCGGAGCAGCTCCAGAACAAGTCTGTTCAGGGTCTTCATGATGTAGGAGGTCAATGCCACCGGTCTGTAGTCATTGAGGCCGCTGGGGCGCGGCGTCTTCGGCACAGGGACGAGGCAGGACGTCTTCCACAGTACAGGAACCCTCCGGAGCCTCAGGCTCAAGTTGAATACATGGTGAAGTACTCCACATAGCTGAGGGGCACAGGCTTTGAGCACCCTGGTACTGACACCATCCAGTCCTGCAGCCTTGCTTGGGTTGAGATGTTTCAGCTGTCTTCTCAACTGTTCATCTGTGATGCCCACTGTGGTGGTTTCGTGTGGGGAAGGGGTATAGTCATGAGAGTAGGGTGGGGGACTGTGAGGAGGGTTAGGAGGGGAGAGTGGAATATGTGTTGGTTGGGGGCCGACAACAGATGGCTCATGTGGGGGATGGGCAGGGGTCACAATGTCAAATATGATAAAGAGCAGGTTAAGTTCGTTGGCCCTGTCCACACTGCCTTCAGCTCCTCTGTTGCTAGTTTGCCGGAACCCAGTGATGGTCACCGTCCCCCTCCAGACCTCTCTCATGTTGTTCGGCTGGAGTTTCCACTCAAGCTTCCTCCTGTACCTGTCTTTAGCATCCCTGATCCTGGCTTTCAGGTCACTCTGTACTGCCCTCAGCTCCTCCCTATTTCCATCTCTAAAGGCCCTCTTTTTAGCATTCAGGATGTCCTTAATGTCCTTTGTCACCCATGGCTTGTTATTTGAATAACAAAGGACAGTTCTTGTCAGAACATTGCAGTCCACACAGAAGTTGATGTAATCAGTGATGCACTCTGTGAGCCCATCAATATCCTCTCTACGTGGCTCACAGAGTGCCTGCCATTCTGTCAGCTCAAACAACCCTGGAGCATCTCATAAGCCTCCTCCGACCATTTTCTCACTGTCCTCGAGGTTGCAGGTTTACTCTTCACCAGAGGCACATAGCAAGGTTTGAGATGCACCAGGTTGTGATCTGACCTTCCCACTGGGGGGAGGGAAGAGGAACTGTATGCATCCTTAACGTTAGCATACATCAAATCCAGAGTCCTCTCCCCTCTGGTTGTACAGCTCACACACTGCGTGAAGTTGGACAGTGTTCTAGCCATGGTTGAAGTCACCCGAGATGGTAATGAGGGCATTTGGGTGCTGGGTTTGTAATCTGGCTATGATGGTGTAAATGATGTTACACGCCGACATCGGGTTGGCAGAGGGAGGGATGTACATAACAACCACAATTGCATGCGAAATTTCCCTTGGCAAATAATATGGCCGGAGTCCAACAGCAAAAAGTTCAATATCCAGGCTACAGACACGTTCCTTGATCGTAATATGCCCAGGATTGCACCATCTGTTATTTACCAGAACCGCCAGCCCCCCTCCTTTGCGCTTACCGCTCTCAGTGCAATTCCGGTCAGCTTGAACGGTCTGGAAGCCCTCTATGGAAACGCTTTAATCGGGTATGTCCTCGTGCAGCCACGTCTCAGTGAAGCACGTGACACTGCTCTCCCGAAATGTTCTCTGATTCCTGACAAGCGTAGTCAGTTTGTCAATTTTATTCCCCAGCGATCTCACATTTCCCATGATGAGAGAGGGGAGACACGGCTTATAACTTCTCTTCTCCATAAGCCTCTGGTGTCTCGACCCGGTCCTCTTCCCTCACCTTTTTGATCCCCCTCTGCATCCTCTGTGTGTTTTCCTCCAGATTTCAGCTGGGATGTCTGCTGCTCTGTTCGATAAACCAGCGGGCATGAGCGCAATCAATTGGTCCCTGGAATACACAATGCGGCCATCCTGCTGCCACGTTAACGAGACGTGTCCGAATGTAACTAATTCCAGCGCTAAAGAAACAAGTAAAACTCTCTCCACCAGCTAGAGAGGGTGCAACTTCAACATGTTACTGTGAGAAAAAAAAATACAACAAATAACTAAGTTAAAAAGTTTAAAAGTAAGAAACTACAGAGCAACTGTAGGTCGAATCCACAACAGATTTTCTTGAGCTTCTCTCCATCTCTGACCGAAAAAGACCTCGAGCCACCTCAGTGTCTGTCACAAAACCTCTCCACCTATTGTTCTCTACAACCTTCTCCCAATTCCTCATTCCTGACTGGATGACACGACATTCCTAAGCAAGTACATCAAAACCCCTTATCTTTAACGGTAACCCAGCAGAACACACAGCTTCTGTAGAAAGCCATTAAATAAAATACCCTACAACATCAGCAGTAAAATCTTAACTAAGGCATTACGTTCAACTTTCCACCAACGGAAAAATGCTGCTGACTGTTCATCATAATTTTACCAAATTGTCCATCTGCTTTCTACAGAACCTTTCTGTTTAAAGTAAAATAATGCCATTTCTCCTCCTTTCCCTGAGTGGATGTGATCACCTTTTCCCACTCCAAAGAGCACAGATCTTTAAAACTTTACATCAATTTCAGATCTGGTGTGCTTAAGTAGTGTAATAGAATGTTATTTTGAATTCTCTCTTTGAAATCTACACAATATAATAAAAAAGTTTATTAAAACAGTTGTAGACAAGTGTATCCCCATAAAATCATTCAGAGTCTTTCCCAATCAGAAGCCCTGGATGAACCATGAGATCTGCAGTCTGCTGAGAGCCAGATCAGAGTCATTCAAGTCTGATGACCAAGAAAGCTACAAGAGGTCCACATACAATCTCCAGAAATCCACATCACCAGCAAAGTGGCATTTCCAGACTAAACTTGAATCAACAACAGGTGCTCGACAGTTGTCCCAAGGCTGAACAACCTCTTTTAAAGTTAAATTAAGTAACAGGTGACCGCAGGGCTTTGCTTCCAGATGAGCTCAGTACCGTCTGTGCTCGCCTTGACCATCAAAACATGAAGGAACCATCACGAGCTCCCACGTCCCCCGATTAAGCTCTGACTTTAGTCTCTGAGGCTGACGTGTGAGCTACCTTCAGGAAGGTGAACCCACAAAAAGTATCCAGCCCAGATGGGGAGCCAGGCCAAGTGTTAAAGACCTGTGCTGATCAACTGGCTGGAGTGTTCATTGAGATCTTTAACCTCTCACTTTGGCAGTGTGTGGCTCCCAACTGCTTCAAGCAGGCCTCTATTGTACCGGTGCACAAGAAGAACGTGATGACCTATCTCAATGACTATTGCCCAGTAGCACTTACATTCACTCTAATTAAGTGTTTTGAGAGGTTGGTGATAAAACATATCAACTCCTGCCTGAGAAGTGACATAGATCCGTTCCAATATTCCTACTGGAGCAATAGGTGTACAGTAGATGCCATCTTATTGGCACCGCTCCCAGGAACATCTGGGCAACAAAGATGCATACATCAGGATGCTCTTTATTGACTGCAGCTCAACATTCAATACCATCATCCCCTCAAAACTAATCAATAAGCTTCAAGACCTTGGCCTCAATGTCTTGACCTTGTTCTCCTTGTGCAATTGGATCCTGAATTTCCTCACTTGCAGACCCCAGTTGGTTTGAATTGGAAACAGCATCTCCTCCACGATGTCCATCAGCACAGGAGCACCTCAAGGCTGTGTGCTTAGTTCCCTGATCTACTTGCTTTTCACTTATGATTATGTGGTTAAGCACAGCTCCAATTCCATATTCAAGTTTGCTGATGACCCCACTGTCATAGGCCGAATCAACAGTGGTGATGAATCTGCATATAGGAGGAAAACTGAAACTGATTGAATGGTGCCATAACAACAAACTTCTACTCAACAAGACCAAGGAGCTGATTATTGATTTCAGGAGAAGGAATACTGAGGCCTATGAGCCAGTCCTCATCAGAGGATGAGATGTGGACAGGGTCAGCAACTTTAAATTCCTCATTATTATTGTTTCATAGAACTTGTCCTGGGCACAGCACATAAGTGCAATTATGAAAAAAAGCATGGCGACGCCTCAACTTCCTTTGCAGAGGTTTGGCATGACATCTAAAACTTTGAAAAACTTTTATAGATGTGTAGTGGAGAGCATATTGACTGGCTGCACCACAGCCTGGTATGAAAGCAACAATGTCCTTGAATGGAAAATCCTTCAAAAAGTAGTGGATACAGCCCAGTCCATCCCAGTCAATGAGTACATCTACATGAAATACTGTCACAGAAAAGTAACATCCATCATCAGTGACCCCTACCAGCCAGGACATGCTCTCTTCCTGGAAGAAGGTACAAAAGCCTTGGGACTCACACCAGCAGGTTTAGGAACAGTTATTACCCCTCAACCATCAGGCTCTTGAACCAGAGGGGATAACTTCACTCAACCTTACTTAGATTAGATTAGATTAAATTATGAGGACACAAATTCCTCTTTTATTGTCATTCAGTAATGCATGCATTAAGAAATGATACAATGTTTTTCCAGAATGATATCATGAAAACACATGACAAACCGACTTAAAAACTAACAAAAACCACATAATTATAACAAATAGTTACAACAGTGCAAAGCAATACTGTAATTTGATAAGAACAGACCATGGCACGGTAAAAAGTCTCAAAGTCTCTCGAAAGTCCCTTCATCTCACGCAGATGGTAAAACTCCAGCACCGCCAACTTGCCCCATCATTGAGATATTCCCATAACCTATGGACTCATTTTCAAGGACCACTTATCTCATATTCTCAATATTTATTGCTTATTTATTTATTATTATTTCTTTCTTGTCTTCTGCACTCTGGCTGAATACCAAATTGGGTGGCCTTTCACTGATTCTGTTATTTTTTTTAATATTTATTCATTTACAGGAAATGGGCATCACCAGCTAAGCCAGCATTTACTGTCCATCCCTTGAGAAGCTGATGATGAGCTGCCTTCTTGAATCACTGCAGTCTCTGAGGTGTAGGTACACCCACAGTGCTGTTAGGGAAGGTATTCCATGATTTTTCACCCAGTGACATTGAAGGAACAGCGATATGTTTCTAAATCAGGATGGTGAGTGATTTGGAGGGGGATTTCCAAGTGGTGGTGTTCCCAGGTATCTGCTGTTCTCATCCTTCTAGATGTAGTGGTTGTGGGTCTGGAAGGTGCTGCCTTTGCATCTTGTAGATAGTACACACACCTGCAACTGTTCGTCGATGGTGGAGGGATTGGACGCTTGTGGAAGGGGTGCTAATCAATTGGGCTGCCTTGTACTGGATGGTGTCCGGCTTCTTGAGATTTGATAGAGCTGCACTGAACCAGGTGAGTGGCAAGCATTCCATTACACTCCTGACCTGAGCCTTGTAGATGGTGGACAGGCTTTGGGGAGTCAGGAGGTGAGTTACACGCTGCAGGATTCCTAGCCTTTGACCTGCTCTGGTAGCCACAATGTTTATACGGCTAGACCAGTTCAGTTTCCTGTCAATGGTAACCCGCCCAAGATGTTAATAGTAGGGGATTCAGTGATGGTGATGCCACTGAATGTCAAGGGATGATGGTGAAAGGCCTCGCTTGTTGGAGGTGGTCATTGCCTGCACTTTCATGCCTCGAACGTTACTTGCCACTTGTCAGCCCAAGCCTGGATATTGTCCAGGTCCTGCTGCATTTGGGTAGGAAATGCTTCACTATCTGAGGAGTCATGTTGATGGTTATTATTTTATATACTTATTAAGTATGCCCACAAGAAAATGAATCTTAGGATTGTAGATGGACATAAATGTAATTTAGTAATAAATTACTATGAACTTTGAAATAAACACACTGCAGCAGCAAAGGATGAGCCAGTTTATTTTACAATTTAATGCATCTAATGATGTTTTCTCCATACCAAAGGGAAAATAGTCCAACACCTTCAATAATCTCATGATGTTTCAAATGTGATTTTACCGAACAATGAAGGAATTTTGAAGTAAAATCTTTACTGTAATGCGAAGCAGCCAAATAGTGCCGCAGAATGCCCCACAAACAGCAATGCAATTAATGACTAGATCATGATTTGAATAGCAGCATGAAGCCCTTACTGTCCACCTGAGTGAGTGGATGAAGCTTTGGACCAGGGCCCATTTAATTTTCTATAGGATAGCAACTATTTCGTTTGTATTCAGTTACCTAGGGATTAGCCTTCCAATGTCACACACAAGACCTGAGTTTTTTGAAACAAAAATAGGAAATCCTGTAAGAATTCAAGCAGTCAAGCAACATCTGTGGAAAGAAAAATCAATCAATGTTTCAAGACAGGTCTGACCTTGGGTAAGAGTAGTGGGTTTGCAGTTTTCAAAGCGGAGCTGAGGGTAGGAGTGTGGCGTAGGACAAAAGAGCATAAAACGTTAGGTGAAACAGGTCAAGTGTTAGGGAACATGAATACCGATTAATAGCAAAGTCTTTTAACGAAATGGGATGGAAATGAGACAAATATAGTCATGGTCATAGTCATACTTTATGAATCCCAGGGGAAATTGGTTTTCGTTACAGTTGCTCCATAAATAATAAATAGTAATAGAACCATAAATAGTTAAATAGTAATATGTAAATTATGCCAGTAAATTATGAAATAAGTCCAGGACCAGCCTATTGGCTCAGGATGTCTGACCTTCCAAGGGAGGAGATGTAAAGTTTGATGGCCACAGGCAGGAATGACTTCCTATGACGCTCTGTGTTGCATCTCCATGAGTCTCTGGCTGAATGTACTCCTGTGCCCACCCAGTACATTATGTAGTGGATGGGAGACATTGACCAAGATGGCATGCAACTTAGACAGCATCCTCTTTTCAGACACCACCGTGAGAGAGTCCAGTTCCATCCCCACAACGTCACTGCCCTTACAAATGAGTTTGTTGATTCTGTTGGTGTCTGCTACCCTCAGCCTGCTGCCCCAGCACACAACAGCAAACATGATAGCACTGGCCACCACAGACTCGTAGAGCATCCTCAGCATTGTCCGGCAGATGTTAAAGGACCTCAGTCTCCTCAGGAAATAGAGACGGCTCTGACCCTTCTTGTAGACAGCCTCAGTGTTCTTAGACCAGTCCAGTTGATTGTCAATTCGTATCCCCAGGTATTTGTAATCCTCCACCATGTCTACATTGACCCCCTGGATGGAAACAGGGATCACCTGTACCTTAGTTCTCCTCAGGTCTACCACAGCTCCTTAGTCTTTTTCACATTAAGCTGCAGATAATTCTGCTCACACCATGTGACAAAGTTTCCTACCATAGCCCTATACTCAGCCTCATCTCCCTTGCTGATGCATCCAACTATGGCAGAGTCATCCGAAAATTTCTGAAGATGACAAGACTGTGCAGTAGTTGAAGTCTGAGGTGTAAATGATGAAGAGAAAGGGAGACAAGACAGTCCCCAGTGGAGCCCCAGTGCTGCTGATCACTCTGTCGGACACACAGTGTTGCAAGCACACGTACTGTGGTCTGCCAGTCAGGTAATCAAGAATCCATGATACCAGGGAAGCATCCACCTGCATCGCTGTCAGCTTCTCCCCCAGCAGAGCAGGGCGGATGGTGTTGAACGCACTGGAGAAGTCAAAAAACATGACCCTCACAGTGCTCACTGGCTTGTCCAGGTGGACGTAGACACGGTTCAGCAGGAAGACGATGGCATCCTCAACTCCTAGTCGGGGCTGGTAGGCGAACTGGAGGGGATCTAAGTGTGGCCTGACCATAGGTCGGAGCAGCTCCAGAACAAGTCTTTCCAGGGTCTTCATGATGTGGGAGGTCAATGCCACTGGTCTGTAGTCATTGAGGCCGCTGGGGCGCGGCGTCTTCGGCACAGGGACGAGGCAGGACGTCTTCACAGTACAGGAACCCTCCAGAGCCTCAGGCTCAGGTTGAATGATGATGAGAAACAGTGAGAGAGTAGTTTACTAGAAGGTGGAAAACATATTTTTTGCTGCAGGTTTCAAAGTGCCTACACAGAAGATAAGGAGTTGGTCTTCTAGTTTACACTGGGCCTCACTATGGTAGTGGAGGAGGAGAAAGGCAGACAGACAGATCTGAATGGGACTGGGATGGAGAATTAAAGCAACATGGAAGCTCAGGATTACCCCTATGATTTGAAAAGTAAGTGATCATCCAGTCTGTGTCTGGTTTCTGCAGTTAAAGGAGGTCACACTGAATCCAGCAGAGCGGATTGAAGGAAGTACAACTGAATCCGAATCAGAATCAGGTTTATTATCATCGACACGTGACATGAAATTTGTTAACTCAGCAGCAGCAGTTCAATGCAATACATAATCTAGCAGAGAAAAATAATAATAATAAATAAACAAGTAAATCAATTACATGTATTGAATAGATTTTAAACAGTGCAGAAACAGAAATACAGTACATTTTTTAAAAAGTGAAATAGTATCCAAAGATTCAATGTCCATTTAGGAATCAGATGGCAGAGGCGGAAGACGCTGTTCCTGAATCGCTGAGTGTGTGCCTTTAGGCTTCTGTACCTCCCACCTCATGGTAACAGTGAGAAAAGGGCATGCCCTGGGTGCTGGAGATCCTTAATAGTGGACACTGCCTTTCTGAGACACCGCTCCCTAAAGATGCCCTGGGTACTTTGTAGTCTGGTACCCCAGATGGAGCTGACTAGATTTACAACCTTCTGCAGCTTCTTTTGGTCCTGTGCAGTAGCCCTTCCATACCAGACAATGATGCAGCCTGTCAGAATGCTCTTCATGGTACAACTATAGAAGTTTTTGAGTGTATTTATTGACATTCCAAATCTCTTCAAATCCCTAATAAAGAAGGCTGTCTTGCCTTCTTTATAACTGCATTGATATGTTGGGACCAGGTTAGATCCTCAGAGATCTTGACACCCAGGAACTTGAAACTGCTCACTCTCTCCACTTCTGATCCCTCCATGAGGATTGGTATGTGTTTCTTCGTCTTACCCTTCCTGAAGTCTACAATCAGCTCTTTTGTCTTACTGACATTGAGTGCCAGGTTGTTACTGTGGCACCACTCCACTTGTTGGCATATCTCACTCCTGTACGCCCTCTCGTCATCACCTGAGATTCAACCAACAATGGTTGGAATGTTTATTTGGGTCCCTGGATTGTGGGAAAGGAAGAGGTGAATGGACAGGTGTTAACTCTCCTCCAGTTGCATGGAAGGTCCTGTGGAATGACTGGTCGGCGGGGATAGAAAAACAGGCTCTGGAGTCATGAAGTGAGTGGTCCCTGCAAAATACAGTGCTGGAGAGGGAAGAAGTGACTGCTGGAGGGATCTCTTTGGAGCTGATGAGAAATTGCAAAGGATGCAGATTGGGTGATCATTTTGTGGAGCACCGGCTCTCAGTCTGCAAGTGTGATTCTCAGCTTCCTGTTGCATGCCACTTCAATTCTCAGTCCACCTCCTATTCCATCTTGTCTGTCTGTGGCTTCATGCACTGCTAAAATGAGGCACAGTATAAATCTGATGTCATCTAATGTCCAGTATAGACATTTTGCATCTTCTTGATAAACAGTGAATTCCCCAGCTTTAGATAAGCTATTCCCCATTACGTCCTTCTCTCCCCTCATTTCTATAAAATAACTCCATAACAGAGAGTTCTTATCACCTGATCTGCCTTAACTAATTTCCATATGACATTTTGTCTCACATCTCACTCCTCCTACAGCACTGCATTAAAGACGGCAACTCCTCCATGCTTCCCCCCGTTCTGCCAAAAGGTTACCACAAACAATTTACTGGAGGGACTCAGCAGGTCGAGAGCATCTGCGCAAGGAAAGGAACTGCTGATGGTTCACACCAAAACCCTGATTCAGGATTCCTTTCTCACCACATATTTTGCTCAAAGAGCTGAGTTCCTCCATCAGAATGCCTGTTGCTGCAGATTCCAGCGTCTGCAATCTCTTGTGTCTCTGCGGAAGCGTTCACCTGCTTCGCTTTCCGCAGATGCTGTTCAACTGAATGAGCTCTCCAGACTTTTCTATTTTTTGCTTCAGATTTCAGCATTTATAGTTTTGTTTTCCATCTGGGTTTTTCTTGGATTGATTGAAAAATAATAACAACAGGCAAAATATTAGTTGCAGAGAAGCTAGTGCCAAATAGTGCAAGCATGTTCTTCCAATTGGTGACAAAGTAGTGTCTCCCCTATATTGGATCCTGATGTTTTTGATCCAAGGCATAAAACTTGTTGCTTCGTGGTCATTTTATTAAGCACTATGAGAACAGGAGTCTAAAACAAAGAAGAAAGTAAAGGGAAAAGAAAAGATGGCGAGACAACATGCTCTGCACTTCCTGTACCCTGGAGAACAGACATTCCATTCAAATTTGTAATTAAGAGTTAACTAATCAGATAACCCCCTATTCAAATAATACGGTACCCAAGAAGCTTCCAGAATATCATCAAGGACTGTAACCACTTGGGGACACACTGAACAATTGCATATACATACTGTGACCACTAGGAAACATACGGAAAAGTTATGTGTATAAAGGTAGTTACATAAAATACAAGCAGGCATAATGACAATAAAACTACAAAAAACTAACAGTTATACAGCCTAATCCAACACCATCTTCACACGTTTATTTACCTGCAATGTTTCATTTGGGGTGAAGTTAAATATCAAAAGGGTGAAGTCTTAAATGTTGGAGACAGAAGATGGAAAAGTCATTCAGATTTAACAACGTAATATAGAAAATTTTGAATGTTTGGAACGGAACTAGTATCAAGTTTAATATCACTGATATAGCTTGTGAAATTGGTTGTTTTGCAGCAGCAATACAGTGCAATACATAGAAATGCAATAAATTACAAGAAGAAATATTTAAGTATTTAATAGATTAAATAAGTAGTGCAAAAGGGGAGATGAGGAGATAATCTCCAGCACCATGGTCCTGGAGGAACGTTGTTTCGTTTTACTGTGTACCATACCAGCAGTTTATGGTTGAAATGACAATAAAAAGCGACTTGACTTAATCTCCTGAGAAAATTCAAGAAAACCTCCAATAAATATCTGGGAGAAATAACCGGTGAAAACTTTGAGAAATCTAGCTTTGTCATAGCTTCTTTATTATTGACCAGAAATTGTTGCACAGGACAACAGACAGAAAAAGAATCCTACTCAGAGAAAAAAAAATGTATTTCTAATGGCTCCTGCAACAGCTTTCACATCCCAAAGCATATAACTGGTACTTTTGAAGTGTAACTGTGATGAAACTCCTACCAACTGTTGTGGGACAGTTAACCAGACAATTTAAGATGAAATGTTTACTGATTAATATGATAATTGGTTCATACATTCTCCTTTCTATGAGAGCATTTGGGCGCTCATTTGCGTGGTCTTTCCACTGTTAAGCTATAAATGCATAAGCTGTGATTCTCTTTCCATTAATTAACAGGTAAACAGGAATTAGTTACACCCTCATCTATGGTTATTTCATGATATACAGTGGATTCTGGTTAATTGGGAAACACCAGGACTTGTCACATTTTGGCCCAATTATGTGGTGGCTCCAATTAGCCGGTTTCATGGAAATAGTTAAAAAGATATAAAAATTGTTTTTTTAATATGAAATACAGAGCAAATTAGAAGACGACCAACACTGTTGCAGTACAATAAAACTGTGAGTTAGTCATTTATACTTATTGATGGAAGAATTCATCCAGATTGCATTCTTTTCAATGTAAATGAACAAAATCAGTGCAGACACCTAGTGCAGATAACAGACCGACTTCAAACAGTGTTTTCAACGATTGCATCCTTCAAGTCTTCATTTTAATTGTAACATTGAAAGTAATTGCTGATACCTTCAAATTCCTCATCGTTTCTAACTTGAAGTAGTAAACTTGTTTAACTTTCACTCCCGGCCTTTTCTGGCATCTCCAAGACTGAATGCTTGGAAAAGCAGAGAAGAAAGCAGCCCCAAATTGTTTTACTGCTTATTTATCACCGACTATCAGGGACAAAAATCGCTGCATTTTGAACACACAAAAGATCATATTTAAAAACTAATTGAATCATGGTTTTGTGTCTAATGGCCATGGAAGTACATACAAATGATGCTAGTTAAAAACTGTTTGGTAACTGTCTCCTGTCCCAATTAAGTGGTATAATGTTCCAAATAAATAAAGGGGATCCCAATTATTTTCTTGATTAGTTTTTGTTCTTTAAGAGCTAGACCATAAGACCTTAAGACCTAGGAGCAGAATTTGGCCATTTGGCCCATCGGGTCTGCCCCACCATTCTGTCATGGCTGTTTTGTTATCATTCTCCTGCCTTCTCCCTGTAACCTTGGCACTCTGATTAATTAAAAACCTATCAATTTCCACCTTAAATATCCCCAAAGACATCCTACACAGCTGTCTGCAGCAAAAAAACTCTACAGTTTCACCACTTCCTGGCTAGAGAAATGCTTTCTTAACTCTGTTAAACTTCCCTCAATTCTGAGGCTGTGCCCTCCAGTCCTGGAATCCCCCACCATAGGAAACATCCTCTCTACATCTATTCTATCCAGACTTTTCAATATTTGATAGGTTTCAAGGAGATTCCCCCTCATTCTTCTAAACTCCAGTGCATACAAGCCCAGAACCATCAAACACTTCTTATATGTTCACCATTTCATATCTGGGATTATTCACGTGAACCTCCTCTGGACTCTCTCCAAGGCCTGCACACCCTTCTTAGATAAGATGCCCAAAACTGCTCAGAATACTCAAAGTAAGGTCTGACAAATGCCTTACAAGGCCTCAGCATTGCGTCCTTGCTTTTGTATTCTAGTCCTACTGAAATGAATGCTAACATTGCATTTGCCTTCCTTACCACCGAAATAGCCTGCAAGTTAACCTTTAGGGAATCCAGCACGAGAACTCCAAAGTTCCTGTGCACCTCTGATTTTTGAATTTTCTCCCCATTTACAAAACTGTCCACGCCTTTATTCCTTCTGCCAAGGTGCATGACCATGTACTTCCCTGCATTATACTCCATCTGACACTTCTTTACCCATTCTCCCAACCTGTCTTAGTCTCCCTGGAGACAACGTGTTTTTTCAGCACTACCTGCCCTTCCACCTATCGTTGTATCATCTGCAAACCTGGCCAGAAAGCCAGTAGTTCCTTCATCCAAATTGTCGACATACATACAACGTGAACAGAAACGGTCCCAACACTGACACCTGCAGCCACCGGCAGCCAACCAGAAAAGACCCCCCTTTATTCCAACTCTTTGCCTCCTGCCACTCAGCCAATTTTCTGTCCATTCTAGTACCTTTCCTGTAATATCATGGCCTCTTATTTTGTAAAGCAGCCTCACTGTGGCACCTTGTCAAAGGCCTTCTGAAAACTCAAAGAAACCATAGAACCATAGAAGCCATAGAAACTACAGCACAGAAACAGGCCTTTTGGCCCTTCTTGGCTGTGCCGAACCATTTTCTGCCTAGTCCCACTGACCTGCACATGGACCATATCCTTCCATACACCCCCCATCCATGTATCTGTCCAATTTATTCTTAAATGTTAAAAAAGAACCCACATTTACCACCTCGTCTGGCAGCTCATTCCATACACCCACCACTCTCTGTGTGAAGAAGACCCCCCTAATGTTCCCTTTAAATTTCCCCCCCCTCACCCTTAACCCATGTCCTCTGGTTTTTTTCTCCCCTTGCCTCAGTGGAAAAAGCCTGCTTGCATTCACTCTATCTATACCCATCATAATTTTATATACCTCTATCAAATCTCCCCTCATTCTTCTACGCTCCAGGGAATAAAGTCCTAACCTATTCAACCTTTCTCTGTAACTGAGTTTCTCAAGTCCCGGCAACATCCTTGTAAACCTTCTCTGCACTCTTTCAACCTTATTAATATCCATCCTGTAATTTGGTGACCAAAACTGAACACAATACTCCAGATTCGGCCTCACCAATGCCTTATACAACCTCATCATAACATTCCAGCTCTTATACTCAATACTTTGATTAATAAAGGCCAATGTACCAAAAGCTCTCTTTACAACCCTATCTACCTGTGAGGCCACTTTTAGGGAATTTTGTATCTGTATTCCCAGATCCCTCTGTTCCACTGCACTCCTCAGCGCCCTACCATTTACCTTGTATGTTCAACCTTGGTTTGTCCTTCCAAAGTGCAATACCTCACACTTGTCTGTATTAAACTCCATCTGCCATTTTTCAGCCCATTTTCCCAGCGGGTCCAAAACCCTCTGCAGGCTCTGAAAACCTTCCTCACTGTCTACTACACCTCCAATCTTTGTATCATCAGCAAATTTGCTGATCCAATTTACCACATTATCATCCAGATCATTGATATAGATGACAAATAACAATGGACCCAGCACTGATCCCTGTGGCACACCACTAGTCACAGGCCTCCACTCGGAGAAGAAATTCTCTACTACCACTCTCTGGTTTCTTCCATTGAGCCAATGACTCCCCTTTGTCTATCTTACCTGTTATTTCCTCAAAGGATTCCAACAGGTATTTCAGGCAAGATTTCCCCTTTAGAAAATTATGCTGACTTTGGCCTATTTTATCACATGCCTCCAAGTACCCCTAAACCTCATCCTGAATAACCGACTGCAACATCTTTCCGGCCACTGAAGCCAGTCTAACTGGCCTATAATTTCTTTTCCTCTACATTCTTCATTTCGAAAGAATGGGGTGACATTTGCAATTTTCCAATCTTCAGGAACCATCCTTGAATCTAGTGATTCTAGAAAGATCATTACTTATATGTCCGTAATCTATTCAGCTACCTCATTCAGAACCCTGGAATGTAGTCCATCTGGTTCAGGTGACATCTACCTTCAGACTTCTTTCTTCCCCAAGCCCCTTCTACTTCTTAATAGCAACGACTCTCACCTCTGCCCCCTGACACTCTCATATTTCTGGCATCCTGATTGTGTCTTCCACATTGAAGGGTGATGCAAACTACTTAGTAAGTTTCTCTGTCCCCCTATTACTACTTCTCCAAACAACAGGAATTCTGCAGATGCTGGAAATTCAAACAACACACATCAAAGTTGCTGGTGAATGCAGCAGGCCAGGCAGCATCTCTAGGAAGAGGTACAGTCAACGTTTCAGGCCGAGACCCTTCGTCAGGACTAACTGAAGGAAGAGTTAGTAAGAGATTTGAAAGTGGGAGGGGGAGGGGGAGATCCAAAATGATAGGAGAAGACAGGAGGGGGAGGGATGGAGCCAAGAGCTGTACAGGTGATTGGCAAAGGGGATAAAAGAGGATCATGGGACAGAAAGTCTGGGGAGAAAGACAAGGGTGGGGGGGAACCCAGAGGATGGGCAAGGGGTATAGTCAGAGGGACAAAGGGAGAAAAAGGAGAGTGAGAGAAAGAATGTGTGTATAAAAATAAATAACAGATGGGGTACGAGGGGGAGGTGGGGCATTAGCGGAAGTTAGAGAAGTCAATGCTCATGCCATCAGGTTGGAGGCTACCCAGACGGAATATAAGGTGTTGTTCCCCCAACCTGAGTGTGGCTTCATCTTTACAGTAGAGGAGGCCGTGGATAGACATGTCAGAATGAGAATGGGATGTGGAATTAAAATGTGTGGCCACTGGGAGATACTGCTTTCTCTGGCGGACAGAGCATAGGTGTTCAACAAAGTGGTCTCCCAGTCTGCGTCGGGTCTCGCCAAGATATAGAAGGCCACATTGGGAGCACCGGACGCAGTATATCACCCCAGTCAACTCACAGGTGAAGTGTCGCCTCACCTGGAAGGACTGTTTGGGGCCCTGAATGGTGGTAAGGGAGAAAGTGTAAGGGCATGTGTAGCACTTGTTCAGTTTACAAGGATAAGTGCCAGGAGGGAGATCAGTGGGGAGGGATGGGGGGGACGAATGGACAAGGGAGTCGTGTAGGGAGCGATCCCTGCGGAAAGCAGAGAGTGGGGGGAGGGAAAGATGTGCTTAGTGGTGGGATCCCATTGGAGGTGGCGGAAGTTACAGAGAATAATATGTCGGACCCGGAGGCTGGTGGGGTGGAGGTGAGGACCAGGGGAACCCTATTCCTAGTGGGGTGGCGGGAGGATGGAGTGAGAGCAGATGTACGTGAAATGGGGGAGATGCGTTTGAGAGCAGAGTTGATAGTGGAGGAAGGGAAGCCCCTTTCTTTAAAAAAGGAGGACATTTCCCTCGTCCTGGAATGAAAAGCTTCATCCTGAGAGCAGATGCGGCGGAGACAGAGGAATTGCGAGAAGGGGATGGCATTTTTGCAAGAGACAGGGTGAGAAGAGGAATAGTCCGGATAGCTGTGAGAGTCAGTAGGCTTATAGTAGACATCAGTGGATAAGCTGTCTCCAGAGACAGAGACAGAAAGATCTAGAAAGGGGAGGGAGGTGTCGGAAATGGACCAGGTAAACTTGAGGGCAGGGTGAAAGTTGGAGGCAAAGTTAATAAAGTCAACGAGCTCAGCATGCGTGCAGGAAGCAGCGCCAATGCAGTTGTCGATGTAGCGAAGGAAAAGTGGGGGACAGATACCAGAATAGGCACGGAACATAGATTGTTCCACAAAGCCAACAAAAAGGTAGGCATAGCTGGGACCCATACGGGTGCCCATAGCTACACCTTTAGTTTGGAGGAAGTGGGAGGAGCCAAAGGAGAAATTATTAAGAGTAAGGACTAATTCCGCTAGACGGAGCAGAGTGGTGGTAGAGGGGAACTGATTAGGTCTGGAATCCAAAAAGAAGCGTAGAGCTTTGAGACCTTCCTGATGGGGGATGGAAGTATATAGGGACTGGACATCCATGGTGAAAATAAAGCGGTGGGGGCCAGGGAACTTAAAATCATCGCAAAGTTTAAGAGCGTGAGAAGTGTCATGAACATAGGTAGGAAGGGATTGAACAAGGGGGGATAAAACTGTGTCGAGGTATGCAGAAACGAGTTCGATGCGGCAGGAGCAAGCTGAGACAATAGGTCTGCCAGGACAGGCAGGTTTGTGGATCTTGAGTAGGAGGTAGAAGCGGGAAGTGCGAGGTGTGGGAACTATAAGGTTGGTAGCAGTGGATGGGAGATCCCCTGAGCGGATAAAGTCGGTGATGGTGTGGGAGACAATGGCCTGGTGCTCCTTAGTGGGGTCACGATCGAGGGGATCCATTTCCGACACCTCCCTCCCCTTTCTAGATCTTTCTGTCTCTGTCTCTGGAGACAGCTTATCCACTGATGTCTACTATAAGCCTACTGACTCTCACAGCTATCTGGACTATTCCTCTTCTCACCCTGTCTCTTGCAAAAATGTCATCCCCTTCTCGCAATTCCTCTGTCTCCGCTGCATCTGCTCTCAGGATGAGGCTTTTCATTCCAGGACGAGGGAGATGTCCTCCTTTTTTAAAGAAAGGGGCTTCCCTTCCTCCACTATCAACTCTGCTCTCAAACGCATCTCCCCCATTTTACGTACATCTGCTTTCACTCCATCCTCCCGCCACCCCACTAGGAATAGGGTTCCCCTGGTCCTCACCTACCACCCCACCAGCCTCCGGGTTCAACATATTATTCTCCGTAACATCCGCCACTTCCAACGGGATCCCACCACTAAGCCCTCCCCCTCTGCTTTCCGCAGGGATCGCTCCCTATACGACTCCCTTGTCCATTCGTCCCTCCCATCTCTCCCCACTGATCTCCCTCCTGGCACTTATCCTTGTAAGCGGAACAAGTGCTACACATGCCCTTACACTTCCTCCCTTACCACATTCAGGGCCCCAAACAGTCCTTCCAGGTGAGGCATCACTTCACCTGTGAGTCGACTGGGGTGATATACTGCGTCCAGTGCTCCCGATGTGGCCTTCTATATATTGGCGAGACCCGACGCAGACTGGGAGACCGCTTTGCTGAACACCTATGCTCTGTCCGCCAGAGAAAGCAGGATCTCCCAGTGGCCACACATTTTAATTCCACATCCCATTCTCATTCTGACATGTCTATCCACGGCCTCCTCTACTGTAAAGATGAAGCCACACTCAGGTTGGAGGAACAACACCTTATATTCCGTCTGGGTAGCCTCCAACCTGATGGCATGAACATTGACTTCTCTAACTTCCGCTAATGCCCCACCTCCCCCTCGTACCCCATCTGTTATTTATTTTTATACACACATTCTTTCTCTCACTCTCCTTTTTTTCCCTTTATCCCTCTGACTATACCCCTTGCCCATCCTCTGGGTTCCCCCCCCCTTGTCTTTCTCCCCAGACCTCCTGTCCCATGATCCTCTCATATCCCCTTTGCCAATCACCTGTCCAGCCCTTGGCTCCATCCCTCCCCCTCCTGTCTTCTCCTATCATTTTGGATCTCCCCCTCCCCCTCCCACTTTCAAATCTCTTATTAACTCTTCCTTCAGTTAGTCCTGATGAAGGGTCTCGGCCCAAAACGTCGACTGTACCTCTTCCTAGAGATGCTGCCTGGCCTGCTGCGTTCACCAGCAACTTTGATATGTGTTACTACTTCTCCAACATCATTTTCCAGTAGTTCAATATCCATTCTCATCTCTCTTCACTCCTTATACACAGCATCTGAAAAAACTTTTTGTATCCTCTTTTATATTATTGGCTAACTTACCTTCATATTTCACTTTTTTTCTTTATGGCTTTTTAGTTGCCTTCTGCTGGTTTTTAAAAACATCCCTATCCTCTACCTTCCCACTAATTTTTCCTATATTATATGCTCTCTCTTTTGCTTTTACACTGTCTTTGATTTTTCTTGTCCTATTCCTCCCTTCAGAATACTTGTTCACCATTGGAATGTATCTTTCCTGTACTTTCCAAATTTCCCCCAGAAACACTCACTATCACCCCTGCTAGTATTCCCTTCCAATCAACTTTGGCCAGCTCCCCTCTCATGCCTTTGTAATTCCCTTTACTTCACACTAATACTAATACATATACATACAATTTTATCTTCTCCATCTCAGATTGCACGGTGAATTCTGCCATATTTTGATCACTGCCTCCTAAGGGTTCCTTTACTTTAAGCTTCCCAATCAAATTTGGGTCTTTACATAGCACCTAATCCAGAATTGCTGTTCCCCAGTGCATTCAACCACAAGCTGCACTAAAAAGCCACCTTATAGGCATTCTACATATTCCCCTTCTCGGGATCCAGCACCAGCTAGATTTTCCCAGTCTACCTGCATATTGAAATCTCCCATGATTATTGCAATGTTGTCCTTTTTACATACCTTGTCAATCTTTTTTATTTGAATCCCGCATCCTGGCTACTGTTTGGACGCCTGTATATAAATCCCATCAGGGTCTTTTTACCCTTGCAGTTTCTTAACTCTATGAACAAGGATACTACATCTTCCAATTCTATATTACCTGTAACAGGATCTAGTGCTTTCCTGGTGTATATGATGAATAAACTCTTCTTGCACCTCCAGCTGGGTACAGGTATCGAATTTAACTGACGTTTCGATGATGGACTCTGCCATCTTCACCAAATGAAGATACCTGAGTTTGTCATCAAAATGTTAGTTAAAATTTATACCTCTACCCTGCTGGAACCCTGAGAAGAATTCATTCGTCTATATAGCCTCTTTCTAAGGATTTATGGTCCCAAATAATTGGCTGCCCCATTAACTAGAATCCGCTGTATTTCAATTCCTCAGACAGTTGAAGAAGTTTGGTAAGGACCCCCAAATTCTAATAACTTTCTACAGGGGTACAGTTGAGAGCATCCTGACTGGCTGTATAACTGTCTGGTATAGGAACTGTACTTCCCTCAATAGCAGGACTCTGCAGAAGAGTGCGGACAGCCCAGCACATCTGTAAATGTGAACTTCCCACTATTCAGGACATTTACAAAGACAGGTGTGTAAAAAGGGCCCGAAGGATCATTGGGTACCCAAGGCACCCCAGCCACAAACTGTTCCAGATGCTACCATCTGGGAAACAGTACCACAGCATAAAAGCCAGACTCCAGGACAGCTTCTTCCACCAGGCCATTAGACTGATTAATTCATGCTGATATAATTGTATTTCTATGTTATATTGACTGGCCCGTTCTACATACTACAGGTCCACAATCCCTTATCCGAAATCCTTGGGGCCAGCTGCATTTGGGAAATCAGAATTTTTTGGATTTCAGACCCCCCCCCACTTCCGATACCCAAAAACACATATGCTCAAGTCCCTTATTTAACCTGTTTCAGTGCGGTGGACTTTAGGACCTGGTGGCGCACCAAACCTACACACATCCTCCAGTATACTTTAAATCATCTCTAGATTACTTATAATATCTAATACAGTGTAAATGCTATGTAAATAGTTGTTATACTGTATTGTTTAGGGAATAATGACAAGAACAAATTTTATTTACATCAAAAATATTCAATAAAACATAAAAATATACAGCTTCAAACGAACTGAATCAAACACATGGTAAATGACTTATTGGAATAAATGTAGAACATCACTGTCACTGTAAAACTTCAGTAACTTGTCTTTCTGTTTATTTAAATCATATACAGCGGTAGTTCCGACACTATTTTCTTCAGTCAGACGCCGCACAGACACACCACGATCAAGCTTCTGCAATAACTCCACCTTCTGCGTTATTGATAATGTTAGATGCTTCCTTCTCTTTTTCTCATTGTTACCCATAGGGGTATCTGCAGCTCTTTTTGACATTTTCACAGTGAAATTAAACACAAAGTCAACAGTGAACACAAAATATCAGCGAACAGCAAATGCACATGTAACCAGTACAAATGCTGAGCCACAACTGATGTCTGGCGGCCTCTGCTCGTGCTGCCACGTCACACCTGAGTGACGTCAGCTGTTGGCGAAAAAAACTTCGGTTTTCAGAGCTTGTTGGATTTCAGAATTTCGGATAAAGGAATGTGCACCTGTATTTATTATAAATTACTGTAAATTGCATATTGCACATTTAGAGGGAGACGTAACGTAAAGATTTTTACTCCTCAGGTATATGAAGGATGTAAGAAATAAAGTCAATTCAATTCTTCCTCTGGCTCTCCACATCCATCCAGCTGATACCTCCATAATTTTAAAATCTTACTTCTTTTATCCCTCAGTATTCAGTGACTGCACAAGTATGCATGAAAATAGGAACAGGGGTAGGCCTTTCAAACCTACCCCATCATTTGGTATGATTGCAGCTAAACTGCCTGAGAGCTCAACTCCTCTTTTGTGTCAGTTCCCCCATAGCACTGAATTTCTTGCTTTTCCAGAAATCTATCTGTATTCTCTTTGAATATCTCAAATGACCTAGCCTCCCCAAACCAATGAGGCTGAGAATTGATGAGGTTCATCACAATTTGTGAGAAGAAATTCTTGCACACCTCTGTCTTACATGACTAACCACTTACCTTGTTTCTACATCTCCTCATTCAAGTTTTTCCCACTGATGGAAAAATTTCATCATCAATATCACACTGCCTTAGGATCATATTTGCTTCAATAAAATCTTCCCTTTTCTCTAAACCCCAAAGACTACAATTCCAATTTCTTTAATCTCCCTAATTAGGATAATCCCCTCATCCTACGAATTAGCCTGGTGAATCTATTTTGGACTGTTTCTGTCGCTAGTGTTGCTTTTCTTAAGAAGAGGGACAAAAACTGTTCAGTACTCTATTTATGACCTCACCAACACCCAATTGTAACGAAAGATCTTTATTTCTAAAACCCTTTGCAATAAATGTCAATATGCAAGTTTCTTTCTTAGCCACTTGCTGCATCTGCCTGCTAACATTTTGCGATTCATGTCACTCATTGGTAATTCCTCTCCATTTACAAACGTTTGTAGATAATAAACCTTATTCTGATTCTTCTTCCTCTTGTGCACGACCTCACCCTTTCCCCCACCGCCTTATTTTCACCATGGATGTCCATTCCCTATATACCCCATCGCCCACCAGGAAGGTGTCAAAGCTCTCCACTTCTTTATGGACTCCAGACCTAACCAGTTCCCCTCTACCACCACTCTCCTGCGTCTAGCGGAATTAGTCCTTACTCTTAACAAATTCTCCTTTGGTTCCTCCCACTTCCTCCAAAATAAAGGTATAGCCATGGGCACCTGTATGGGTCCCAGCTATGCCTGCCTTTTTGTTGGCTTTGTGGAACAGTCTATGTTCCAAGCCTATACTGGCATCCGTCCCCCACTTTTCCTTCGCTACATCGATGACTGCATTGGTGCTGCTTCCTGCACGCATGCTGAGCTCGTTGACTTCATTAACTTTGCCTCCAACTTTCACCCTGCCCTCAAATTTACCTGGACAATTTCCGACACCTTCCTCCCCTTTCTTGATCTTTCTGTATCTATCTCTGGAGACAGCTTATCTACTGCTGTCTACTATAAGCCTACTGACTCTCACAGCTACCTGGACTATTCCTCTTCCCACCCTGTCTCCTACAAAAATGCCATCCCCTTCTCGCAATTCCTCCATCTCCGCCGCATCTGCTCTCAGGATGAGGCCTTTCATTCCAGGACGAAGGAGATGTCTTCCTTTTATAAAGAAAGGAGCTTCCCTTCCTCCACTATCAACTCTGCTCTCAAACACATCTCTCCCATTTCACGCACATCTGCTCTCACTCCATCCTCCCACCACCCCTCTAGGGATTGGGTTCCCCTGGTCCTCACCTACCACCCCACCAGCCTCCGGGTCCAACATATTATTCTCCGTAACTTCCACCACCTCCAACGGGATCCCACCACCAAGCACATCTTTCCCTCCCCCCTCTTTCTGCTTTCCGTAGGGATCACTCCCTACGCGATTCCCTTGTCCATTCGTCCCCCCCCATCCCTCCCCACCAATCTCCCTCCCGGCACTTATCCTTGTAAGCGTAACAAGTGCTACACATGCCCTTACACTTCCTCCCTCACCACCATTCAGAGCCCCAGACAGTCCTTCCAGGTGAGACGACACTTTACCTGTGAGTCGGCTGGGGTGATATACTGCGTCCGGTGCTCCCGATGTGGCCTTCTATTTGTTGGTGAGACCCGACGCAGACTGGGAGACCGCTTTGCTGAACACCTATGCTCTGTCCGCCAGAGAAAGCAGTATCTCCCAGTGGCCACACATTTTAATTCCACGTCCCATTCCCATTCTGATATGTCTATCCACAGCCTTCTCTACTGTCAAAATGAAGCCACACTCAGGTTGGAGGAACAACACCTTATATTCCGTCTGGGTAGCCTTCAACCTGATGGCATGAACATTGACTTCTCTAACTTCTGTTAATGCCCCTCCTCCCATTCTTACCCCATCCCTTATTTATTTATTTATTCTTCTTTTTTTTTTCTCTCTGTCCCTCTCACAATAACTCCTTGCCTGCTCTCCATCTTCCTCTGGTGCTCCCCTCTCCCTTTCTTTCTCCTGTCCCATGATCCTCTCCCCTCACCAGCCTTGTATCCCCTTTGCCAACCAATGTTCCAGCTCTTAGCTCTATCCCTCCCCCTCCCACTTTCAAACCTTTTACTATCTCTTCTTTCAGTTAGTCCTGACGAAGGGTCTCGGACTGAAACGTCAACTGTGCTTCTTCCTATGGATGCTGTCTGGCCTGCTGTGTTCCACCAGCATTTTGGGTGTGTTGCTTAAACTCTATTTGCTATTTTTTCCTCACTCTACCTACCTATATCCCACTACAGAATCATGGTATCCTCATTGCAACATTCCCTTCCACCTATTTTGTCAGCAACAAACCTGAATGCTTTACATTCTGCGCAGTCCTCCAGTCATTAATATAAGTAGTAAATAATTGAGCTCCAATCACTGATCCCTAGGGCTCTCCAGTAGTTACATCAGCCTACATGAGACTCATGTATTCCAACAGTCTTTGGTGCAATAAGCAGATTTCAATCCATGCTAACTCACTTTCCCCAGTACCATCAGTACTTACCGTCTGCACCAGCCTCTTATGTCTCATCTAGTCTATTGTATTGTGGACATCCAAATACAACACATTTACAGATTCCCTTCTATCAATTCTGTTTCTTATATCGTCGAAGAACATTAGCAAATTTATTATGATTGCCATTCATTAAAATATGTTGACTTGGTTTGGTTATTTAAGCCTTTCCAAATGAATAGCTATTTCTTCTATGGTTACTGATTCTAGAATGTTGCCAACAATAGAAATTAAACTAACTATCCTATAGATTCTCATTTCTTGTTGCTATCTCTTCCAGAACAAGAAGTCACATTTTCTGTTTTCCAATTTATCGATACCCCTCCAGAACACAGTGAGTTTTGAAACACTTCAACCAATGGGCTTCTATCTCTATAGCCATTTCTTTTAAAATCCTTGGGTGCAGACCACCAGGAGCCAATGGACCTGATGAATTGACTTCCCTTATCAGTGTTACAGTTTTCCGTACCTTATCCCTTATGATTGGTATTGTTACAAGTTTCTGAGGTGGGTCTATGAATAGAGTCCCTGTTTCAGGCATTTGGTGTTGGTCTGCTGAATGTAGTTAACTGATTTTAAAAACTGTTTTTCCAATGTAATTGGAGGATTTTTCAGAGTCAGCATTGGTGATATCTTTCTAATGTCTTGAGGTGCCTGCTATGGGTCATCCAAGTCTCCAATGTATATGATTGAAGACCTGATCTTGCAAAGCCCATTTCCTAAAGTAACCAAAGGCTTTGTTGGCACTTTAAAGGTCGTTGTTGTTCCTCTCCATGTCTTGTGGCATGTCTGGTGTCAACTTTGCTGTTCCATTAGCATTTGTCCGTTTTTTACGAGGTCAAGCTACCAGCTCAATGTTTAACCCAGCACAGATGGAAAACATGCGAGGAGCTGGCTGGATTCAAACCCAGGACCACATACCTTGAAGTCCGGTGCTAATGCGACTACACCACTGGCCAACATTGAAAGCAATGGTGTTGAATTTCTTTATTCATGTATGCTTATGGCAAAAGACACCTTTGAGATCTTCTCCTTGGATTATCACCTTGCTGTGGTGGAGAAGCTTGTGCGGTCCTGAGATCCCGAGAGCAATGCCGTCTGGAGCTATGCTCCTGGTAGGGTCACCCATGGCGGTAAGGTCGAGGGTGAGGTCCCTGACAAAGAACAATCCAACCAAGACCTCAACGGTGGAACAGGTAGACGAAGTTACTTCGAACTCAATGGCTGTGAAGGCGGATGAAGGCTGCAACAAGTCCAACAGCTCCAATCGACGTGGTTTCCATGCCATTGTAATCAGTTGGTTGATTTGTGAAGTATCATATGCATCTTGGAGTGCAACATCAAGTACACATTAAACAAATACACGAATAGGTGTCTTCGCTCTGTGGGCCACTTCTTCAGAACGAAGACCATCGTCCTCGACCTCGAGGGATAGCCATGACGATGATGGCGGCTCTTGAGATATGGGAAGGGGTCTACATTTTCCTTAATTGCTGCAGGGAAGTGTGGTGCAGCAAGGACAGGTTGAAAGAGGACCTTGATCATGCAGATATGAATACAAAACCTATGCTCCTGTCTGCTTTAATAAACAGTCAATGATGCCTTAAACCCCAGCCTCCAAGCATGAACTAATGCAAGTGCTGTCTGCATTCTGCAAGTTGATTATTGATACTTAGTTGACATAGTTATGGTCCTTCAGCTGGATGATGATATAATCTAGCACATGCTAGTGACAGGACTGAGGGTGTCACTTTCTTGTCTTATGCTTGTCTTTCTGATAAAACAGGTGTTCATTACGTGAAGCCCTTGTTTCAAGAATTAGAAATAACTTCTGTACCAGTTCCTTACCGATCATTCCTGATCAGAGTGGAATTCAAATCCTTGGTCACAGTATGGCTTGGTATTTCCTCTAAGAACGATTAATTTTAATCTTTAACGGTCTTTAAACATCTGTTCCCTTTGACAAGAGAAAAGACAGCTTGCCTCTTACAAAAGGGTAGGGAAATTTAGCTGTCAAAACTTGCAGCACAGAGCATTTAAACATTTTATCGTTATTATGCAGTGTAATTTAAACCTAAAGCAATTACTGCAATAAATCACATTAAGTCAGGCTGGCAGAGAGAGAACTATTTCTGGATTGATGTTATTTAGTGTCACAAAAAAAGATAAGTAAAACCAGAGACACATTTAATAGGAAATACAAAGCATTGAGTTTTCAGAAGATCCAGTCTAAGAAATGCTGCTATCAAGCAAAGTGCAATTCATCAATTTTCAACTTAAAGAACTTAACTTTCTGCCTTACTTCATTCTTGATTTTCCTGATCCTGTTTCTCTGGAGTATTTCCATATGCTTGCTTGACAAATGCATTGGTGGCTTTTACTATGAAAATGGAGGAGATGTTGCCTACTGCCTATGTGCAGCCTTGTAGGAGACTTGCTCAGTCCAATGGAGGTGACTGTTTCTGAATCTAATCTCAGAGGGCCAATACCACAAAAGGTCAATGCCAATGTTCTAACAGTACAGGAGGAGCTTGGGAGAAAACACAGCTCATTGCCTTGAATGCGAATAGAAGTGAGAGTTTAGCCAAGAAGAAAGGGGAAAAATATATAAAGCTTAGGAAGCTAGAATCAAACAGCCCTTGAGGATCATAAGGAAGCCGAAAAGAGTTCAAGAGGGAATTAGGAAACAAAGGAGGGGCCATGAAAAATTCTAGGCAAGTCGGATCAAAAGGAATCCTAAGGTAGTCTGTGCATACATCAGGAGCAAGAGGATAATGGGGGAGAAGGTAGGACCACTCAAGGATAAACAGGAGAACACTTCCTTCAACGCGGAGGATATGGGTGAGGTCCTGAATGAGTACATCAGTATTTACTGAAAAGGACTTGGAAGATAGGGAGATCACTGCCAAGCATACTGATATGTTAGGGCAATTCGAGATAAAGGAGGAGGCAATGCTTGTCCCCAGGGTATGTCCCCAGGGCCTGATGGGATATACCCCAGGCTATTCAAAGAGTTACGAGAAGAGATTTCTGGTGCTTTGACCAATATCTTGATGTCCTCTCAAACTAATGGCAAGATCCCAGAAGTCCAGAGAGCAACTAATATTGTTCCATTATTCAAGAAGGGAACCAGGGATAATCCTGGAAACTATAGTAGTAGGGATGTTACTGGAGAGAATTCTTAGGGATAGGATTAATAACCACTTGGAAAACCATGGCCTAATTGGGGAAAGCATGGCTTCGTGCGGGATAAGTCGTGTCTTACTAACTTCGTTGAGTTTTTGACGAGCTGATGAGGGTGATTGATGAATGTAGAGTTGTGGATGTTGTTTACATGGATTTTAGTAAGGTGTTTGACAAGGTCCCTCATGGGAGGCTCATCAAGAAGATTAAGAATCATGGGATCCAGGATGAATTGGCCATTTGGTTTCAGAACTGGCTTGCCCATAGAAGATAGAGAGTAGTGGTTGAAGGGACTTATTCTAGATGGAGGTCTGTGATTAGTGGTGTTTCACATGCACCTGCACTGGGACTTCTGCTGTTTGTGCTGTATATAAATGACCTGGATGAAAATGTAGATGGGTGGATTAGTAACTTAGCAGATGATACAAAGATAGGTGATGTTGTGGATAGTGTAGAAGACGGGCAAAGAATACAGCGGGATATGGATCAATTGCAGCTATGGGTGGAGAAATGGCAAATGGAGCTTAAAGTGGTGAAGTGTTGCACTTTGGTAGGTGAGATGTAAAGGGGCAGAGGAACGGAGCAGAAGGATCTTGGGGTACAAGTTCATAGCTTCCGGAAAGAAACTACACAGTTTGATAGTGTGGTTAAGAAGGTATATGGCCCACTTGCCTTTATTAGTTGAGGCACTGATTTCAAAAGTCAGGAAGTTATGTTGCAGCTTTATAAAACTCTAGTTGGGCCACATCTAGAGTATTACATACAATTCTGGTCGCCCCAATATAGGAAGAATGTCAAAACATTGGAAAGTGTGCAAAAGAAGTTTTTACCAAGATATTGCATGGACTAGAGGACGTGTTATAACAAGAAGATAGACAAAACTTGGTTTGTTTTCGCTTGAGCACAGGAGGATGAGGCGAGATCTGGTAGAGGTTATAAGATTATGATAGGCATAGACAGAGCAGACAGGCAGTATCTTTTTTCCCAGGGTTGAAATGTCTAATACCAGAGGACATGAATTTAGCATGAGAGGGGCTAATTTATAAGGAGATGTGAGGGGCAAGTTTTTGCACAGAGTTGTGGGTGCCTGGAATGCACTGCTAGTGATGGTGATAAAGGCAGATATAGTCATAGTCATAGTCATAGTCATACTTTATTGACCCCGGGGGAAATTGGTTTTCATTACAGTTGCCCCATAAATAATAAATAGTAATAGAACCATAAATAGTTAAATAGTAACATGTAAATTATATCAGTAAATTATGAAATAAGTCCAGGACCAGCCTATTGGCTCAGGGTGTCTGACCCTCCAAGGGAGGAGTTGTAAAGTTTGGTAGCCACAGGCAGGAATGACTTCCTATGACACTCTGTGTTGCATCTCGGTGGAATGAGTCTCTAGCTGAATGTACTCCTGTGCCCAACCAGTACATTATGTAGTGGATGGGAGACATTGTCCAAGATGGCATGCAACTTGGACAGCGTCCTCTTTTTAGACACCACCGTCAGAGAGTCCAGTTCCATCCCCACAACATCACTGGCCTTACAAATGAGTTTGTTGATTCTGTTGGTGTCTGCTACCCTCAGCCTGCTGCCCCAGCACACAACAGCAAACATGATAGCACTGGCCACCACAGACTCATAGAACATCCTCAGCATCATCCGACAGATGTTAAAGGACCTCAGTCTCCTCAGGAAATATATTAGGGTATTCTAAGGCACATTTGGATAGGCATATGAAGGTGAGGAAAAGGATATGGACATTGTGTAGGCAGAGGAGATTAGTTTAGTGAGCCATTTGATTATTAATCTCATTGGTTCTGCACAGCATTGTGAGCCAAAGGGCCTGTTCCTCTGTGGTACTATTCTATGCTCCATTTTCTAGTTTTGGAGAGCCTATCTTCACCACAGTAGCCAGCATAATGTCTGGGGCCAGAGCCTTCGTTCTATCCAGTACACTTAGACATTGCTTGACATCACATGCAATGAACTGGATTGAGCGAAGACCGTTCACAATCTCCTTGCCCTCTTGTGTTCCCTTTGTGCCTCCACTGCTCACTTCACCAGTCCCTTGAACTCCGACTTTTAAACTAATTTTCTTTGTATTATTACTGCTTGCTGTTTAGCTTCAAATTCCAAGTGTAAATCGCTTCAGAGGTCTTGACACACCATTTATGTATGGAAACCATGGAAAAGAACCAATGCATGTACCGATTTATTACAGACATTCCACAGCTCCCATAGAGTGCACACAACCTGCCAACCCTGGTTACAGATAGGCATAAAATATCCCAGATATGTGGGCCACTGCACTAATTCAAGGTTCTCTGTGATTTACAGAGACAGGCCACAACAGATGTCACTGGTACCTGGCTCCCCATTTGGTAACATGGGTTAACACAGCTGGTAACCAGAGCTCCTGGGTGCCACATGCATCTTCTGGATTCGGCCACAGGCTGTTAGGTATGGGCAGAACTTTTCTTGCAGACACATATTGTTATAATTAATGCGATAACCATTCATTCTCTTCATCATTGTTATTATCAGCTTTAGTACAAGACCATAGACCATAAGACATAGTGCAAAAATAGTTTATTAAGCCCATCGACTATGCTCCACCGTTTGATCATGGCTGATTTATTTTTCCTCTCAATCCCATTCTCCTGCCTTCTCGCTGTAACTTTTCACCCCCTTACTAATCACGAAGCTATAAACCTCCACCTTAATTATACCCAATGACTTGGCCTCCACACCCTCCAGATAAAGAAAGTTATCTTCATCTGTGTTCCAAAGATATCTGACATTAGACAAAAAAAGAAGACCACAATATTTTCTTAGTGGAAGGAGCCCACTTTGTCCAGACATTCAGCAGGATATAAATCCTCAGTCAAACTCAAGGTATGTGGCTCATCTTCATAAATACAAATAAAACATTCCTCATTTTGGGCTTTCTTGGTGTCAGCAACTGAGTCCCAAACCAGAAAGTCAAGCTATAAAGAAAGCCCCAGTATTTGAGAGGGTTGCAAAAATAAGACCAATGCAATGTGCAATTCACTGGTGGGAGGGACTGCTATAATCTGAGAGTGCGGAGGTCTCAGACTTTGCCAAACATTCAGACCGCCCATATCAACCTATAACGCAGTAGGTAGAGGAATGAGTGAGTAGTTTTTATTGCTTTGACTTGCTCAGAACAATCCAGCAAAAGGTAACTTTAACAACAAACAACAGGAATTCTGCAGATGCTGGAAATTCAAGCAACACACATCAAAGTTGCTGGTGAACGCAGCAGGCCAGGCAGCATCTATAGGAAGAGGCGCAGTCAACGTTTCAGGCCGAGACCCTTCGTCAGGACTAACTGAAGAAAGAGTGAGTAAGGGATATAAAGGTAACTTTATATAGTTTTCTGCAGTGCTGCCCTTACAACCAGAGAGTACGTATCAGTCACTTTCTTCCAGTGCAAGGGAAAGTAAGTGCTATTATTTTCATAACCATGTAGCTTAGTCAGATCCTGGAGAACCACAAGCTGCAGTCCTTGCTCCTGTCCATGATGTAATGCTGTTGAATTATCTGGTACCAGATATGCAATGCCCCAAGCACCCAAGAGAGAACATTAACCATATCCTGAAAAATATGAATATTCTAAAGAATGTCAACAGCCACATCTGTTCCATGCTCAGCAAATTCAGCTAAAAAGTCATGGTGATTTTTGTATGAGCTTTTTCTTAACATTGTTGACTGAAAATTGGCTCTGTATTGTCAGCTGAAGAGTTGGAGTGGAGGATGAGTGAGGGGGAAGGGAGGAAGTTCTACTCAGCAGGCTAAAAGAATGTAATTATCTCAGCTTTTGCTTGTCTAATATCCCAGTCCAGCTTTTCAAGCAGAGAATGGCATGCAAATATTGCTGGTATAATCAATCTTTCTGCTAGACTTGTCATCACCACCTTATTCTGCAGTTACACAAATGATGATAGTAATGTCCTCGGAATGACATTCATCTCACGGCTCTGGCCAATTCCTCCATCTGCAGATGGGATCATCCCAACTTCTCCACTCAGGTCTTCAGTTAATAGTCTGCATCATATGCTGACCAGTTCTCAACCTGGATCATGTTCCTTGAAAACAGTTCTAAAAAGAAATTCAAATGCTACTGAAGATTAAACATAGTCACCTTTTTTTTTATAAAAAACACAACATTATTTCTTTATACGTAAGGAGAAATATATTTAAATGAATTTAATTCAATCTAAAATGTTAATGTAAATTGCACCTCACATTTTCCCTGGCAGAAGTTTATTCAAATAATTGGATGTGCATCATACTGTATAACCTGCGGAAGACTGTGCTCCCCCGCTGGACCCCATGAGAAATACAATTGGGAAACCACCATTTCCATCTGTGTGGAAAGTTCATACTTCATACACAGAGGGGGAGTCTCAGACATTTGCAGAGATACAGAGGTAAATTAGTGGCACTTCAGTGGTAGATTCAGGCCAATGTTAACAGCAAGTATCATGCAGCCTCAGGAATGTCTGTTATGGTGGTGCAGTTCTTCTTCAGTGAACCAAGAGCTGAGAGATCTGGAACAATAAATAGAACAAGCACAGTACTGAGACTTCAGCACAGCCTCCAAAAGCCAAGCCATCGGGCTGGATCACCTTAGACCAGATATCGTCCCATCATACTTTCCCTGCATTTGTGCTTGCATTTTATAGCTCCAATGCAATGTCAGTGTTGCTGCAGGGCTAAGATCGCAAGGTAGAGCAGGCTCCAAGCATTGATTGGGCCACAGGTAACAGAAAATAACCCGTCCAGCCAGATATGCCAAGTAATGACTCACCTTGGTTTCCTCCATCACAGACACCAGTTTTCATTTAATTTGCTTCACTCCACACGCTACCAAAAGAAACTGAGACTACTTGGTAAATCAGAGCAATTGGACCAGATACATCCTAAACTGCAGTTCTGACTAAACTAACAGTCCCCTAGCTAAGTTATTCCAATGCATTTATAGCATTGGCATATACCCAATCATATGGAAAATTGCCCAGGTGCGTCCTGTTCACAGAAGTAGGATAAATCCAGGATGGTTAATTTGATCATTAACGAAATGATAGAAGCTGTTATCACACAGTACTTACTCACTAATGATCTATTCACTTACACTCAGTTTGGATTAGCAACTCTGCTTCCACCATTCCCTCAAGCAGTGCATTCCAGATAATTACCATCCCTTCAGTTAAATGTGGAAATGAACAGTCAGCTCCTGACAAAGGGTTCCGGCCCGAAATGTTGACTGTTCGTTTCCATGGATGCTGCCCGACCTGCTGAGTTCCTCCAGCGTGTTGTGTGTGTTGCTTTGACCCCAGCATCTGCAGAGTATTTTGTGTTTTCAGTTAAATGTCCTCCTCAGGTGCCTAAATGTTAGTCTTCTAGTTTTATTCACCTCCGATAATAGGAAAAAAAGTTCCTTGCTTTCAACTTGATCTATCCCCTCTGAAATTTATATACATCAGTCATGCCCCACTTAATTTCCACTGCTCCAGGAAGAGCAGACCTTCCTTCTCCAGTCTGTTCTTGTAACTAAAACAGTCCATCCCTAGCATCACCCTAGAGAATCTCTTCTGCACCATCTCCAGTACTGTCACATCTTTCCTGTAGTGTGGCAACCAGAAATACACACCAAACTCCAGCTGAGGTCTGACCAAGCTTTAATCAATTTGGACCATAACCTCTCGCATTGCTCTTGTATTCAGAGGAATGACTAATGAAAGCCAGGATCTAAGGTGCTTTCTTAACTTCATCATTACCTACGCTGCCACTTTCAATGACTTTGGACTTGCACATCAAGGTTCCTCTGTTCCTTGATATTCCCTAGGGCCTTACCATTCATGGTATACGCCATTGCTCCATTCCGTCCCAAAATGCACCACTTCATATTTATCAGAGTTAAACTCCATCTGCCATTCCTTAGCCCATTTCACTATCCCACTGCTACCATCCTGTAGCCTAGGACCACTCACGACTCATCAATAACTCCACCAATCTTCATGTAACCTGAACTCCATGCCTCTAAGTACTAACCATCGACCAGTGAAAAACAATGGCATTACTATTATCTCTGCTTTCATCCCTTCTTCTCCCAGAACATGCACAGAGTTACTGTGTTCTTTACCTCCCACCGTACTAACAATCATATTCAATGTATCATCCTTTGCAATTTTTCCTCCTTCAGCCACATTCCATCAGCAAATATACCTTCTCATCTTCTTCCATTCCAGTATTTCGGAAAGACCTTTTCCAATCTCTGGTTCATTCTTCAATATCTTGCAGCTTTTTCCCATTGAAGAGATAAAGCATTTATCCCCGCAAGCACGAGGAAATCTGCAGATGCTGGAAATTCAAGCAACACACACAAAATGCTGGTGGAACACAGCAGGCCAGGCAGCATCTATAGGAAGAGATACAGTCGACCTTTCAGGCTGAGACCCTTCATCAGGACTAACTGAAAGAAGAGATAGAAAGAGATTTGAAAGTGGGTGGGGGAGGGGGGGATCCGAAATGATAGGAGAAGACAGATAAGAGCTGAAAAGTTGATTGGCAAAAGGATACAAGGCTAGAAAAGGGAGAGGATCATGGGATGGGAGGCCTAGGGAGAAAGAAAGGGGGAGGGGAGGATCAGAGGAAGATATAGTGAGAGGGACAGAGGGAGAAAAAAGAGAAGGGGGGGAGAGAGATAAATAAATAAATAAATAAATAAGGGGTAGTGTAAGAAGAGGAGGAGGGGCATTAACAGAAGTTAGAGAAGTCAATGTTCATGCCATCAAGTTGGAGGCTACCCAGACAGAATATAAGGTGTTGTTCCTCCAACTTGAGTGTGGCTTCATCTTGACAGTGGGGGAGGCCATGGATGGACATATCAGAATAGGAATGGGACGTGGAATTAAAATGTGTGGCTACTGGGAGATCCTGCTTTCTCTGGCAGACAGAGCATTTATCCTGTCACTTCTTCCCTCTCACCACCCAAGGATCCAAACAGTGGTTCCAAGTGAAGCAGGGGTTCAGCTGCATTTCTCCAAGCCCTAATGTACTTGGCCATGCACTTTAGTAGAAGGAATAAATGTGTAGACTATTTTCTAAATGGGGAACAAATTCAGAATTTGCAGGAGCAAAGGGACTTGGGAGTCCTCGTGCAGGTTGACTTGCAGGTTGAGTTGGTAGTAAGGAAGGCAAATGCAATGTTAGCATTCATTTTGAGAGGACTAGAATATCAAAGCAAGGATGTAATCCTGAGGCTTATTAAGGCGTTCTTCAGACCACATTTGGAGCATCGAGAGCATTTTTGGGCCCCTTATCTAAGAAAGCACTTGCTTTGGAGTGGGTCCAGAGGAGTTTACGAGAATGATCCTGGGAATGAAAGGATTAACATTTGATGGGTGTTGTCCTGTATTTGCTGGAGTTTAGAAGAAAGAGAGGGCCCTCATTGGAACATACCAAATACTGAAAGGCGTAGATAGAGTGGACATGGAGAGGATGTTTCCATTACTGGGAGAGTCTAGGACCAAAGGGCATGTACCTTTAGAACAGAGACGAGGAAGAATTTCTTTAGCCAGAGGGTGGAGAATCTGTGGAACTCATGCCACAGACAGTTATGGCGACCAGGTCATTTGGTTTATTTAAAGCAGAGGCGTATAGGCTCCTGATTAGAAAGAGCCTCAAAGGCTACAGGGAGATGGCAGGAAAATGGGGTTAATAAATCAGTCATGCTCAAATGATGGAGCAGACTCAATGAGCTGTTTGCTCTTCTGTCTTATGGTCTTATTTTATTTAATTTTCCACATTGTGGTCTCCTCTACATTTCAGAAAGGAAATGCAAATGGATTGATCATTTTGTACAGTGTCTGCATACAGTCTACAGGAGTATTCTTGATCTACTTGTGAAGTGACTTTGATGTTCCTGTTGCTTGTCCCTTTAATTCTCTTTCCTGCTTCTGGACTGACAATCCATCCAATATACTGTTAGCCTCCACTATCATATAACTTACAAAATGAGCCTTGCAATGGCCAACCAATGTTAATCTTTCAGCGTAATAAAACTTAATTTTTCAATCTGTGCTGAGAAAGATTGCAACTATAAGAGCCAAGTGAAGTCCCCCTAAGCGTGGTTGGTATGAGATCTGTCACAGCGCTATAGTGAGATCCTTTTGGCATCTGCCTTCATATTCTGAAAATGATTCCAGCTTCAAAAGGGAATGTCACTCAGGAACTAGCAGTGAATGCCCATTTGTTAATTGCTCCTTAGAAGGCACTTGAAGCAAATGATATTTTGAAACTTGTTCACTGTGTGGGCAGGAATTTATTCATCTCCAGCCCAAATTTCAGAGAAAGTCTGCCTAATGTACCTCTTGGACACAATGAAAATCATTCAACAAATTCTAATCAATTCTTTTCTACAGAGAGCCTAGTACATTCTATGTATTTTATAATGGCCTACTTTATCACTGACAGTATTACCTAGTCACTTAGGAAATACATTGTGACACCCTATAAGCATGACATTCTTCCTAAAATAGCATGATTTCAGAACATCCTCTTCAGCATCTTCTCTTTTGCATGCATTGCCTGATCATTTCAAGCAGATTATTGCACAGTGTTATCCGGTACGCTACAAAAGTTGGGCCAGGAATGATTTAACTATACACCTCCCCTAGTTACGCCCAAAGCTCCACATCACTGTTAATTTACAGCAGGAGTCCAGAAGTACTGGCTATGACATCGGTCACTGTCACCTAGCCCACCGCAAATTGTTTTCCTACAATACCAATGGACAGGGTGTGAAATGTGCCTGTGAATCACTATTAACCCAGTTTATGGTTTTAGTCTGAAACAGTTTTATATTCACATGGAGTGGAAAAATGACCAGGTCTTTGACTGGCATCTGTTTAACTAAAAGTGTCATGTTGATGCTGGTTTACTGTTAATCTTCCTGCGAAACTCTTTCCGATTGTCTGTTCTCTGTGTATTGGAGGATTGTGACCATGAACAGTGCCAGTACCATAAAGTGAATTCACAAGTTCGTGAAAGTGACCAATTTTTGTTGTTTACATCAGATACGGTGTAAAACCATTGCTTGATCAGCCCTTCTTGGATACTTAAATTGCCGAATTTACCCTTTATCAATTGAAATTCACCCTCCTTAATTTCCTAATCTGAAGGAAAACTAATGATTATTATCAGATTTTTCACTTTTATATATTAATCAGTGGACATCTTAGTCTCCATTTCACAAAATGTGGTATGTGGACCAGGCTGGAGAGTGAAGTTCCAACCGGGATCTTGCTGAATGGTGGAGCAGCTGTAAGGGAACTAGTTTTATTCCTGTTTAAAATTTTCCCATGAGTAGGTAGTATCTGCAAACAGATTGAGCAGAGTAAAAATCAGAATAAAGAGTGACCTGCTTATAGCTTTTGATGCAGGGGTCCCCAACCTGCGGACTATGGACCCCTTGCTTAATGATATTGGTTGATTGCATTAACAAGGTTTGGAACCCCTGCTAGAATCATAGAGGCAGAGAGTAATACAGCACAGTATCAGGCTCTTAAGCCCAACTGGTCCATGCTGACCACAGCATCCTTCCTGTTAGTCTCACCTGGCTGCATTTGGCCATAATCCTCCAAGTCCTTCCTCTCCACTTACCTATCCAAATGCCTGTTAAATATGTCATTTGTATCTGTCTCAACCACTTCCTGTGGCAGCTCTTTCCAGGTTCTCACTTCTCTTTGCGTACAAAAGTTGTCTCTCAGATCTCTTTTAAATCTCTGCCCTTCCCCACAACTGAAGTCAGCCTCTTTGGTCTGTACTTGTTACTCTTCCTGATCGTAGGACAACATTAGCCACCTCCGGTCTCCGGAACATCACCAGTAGCTAATGACTAAGGAAATAACTCTACAAAGGCTTCCATGATTTATTACCTGGTCTCCCATAAAGTCCAGGGGTGCGTTTGGTCAAGCCCTGGGAATTTGCACATCGTAAAGTGCTTTAAGCCTAAAAATGCCCCCTTGCTCATCATATGCATAAATTCCAAGACTTCACTAGTTATTACCCTCATTTCTTTAACATTCATGATATTCCTCCTTAGTAAACATTGAGGAGAAATAGACACTAAAAAGCTCAGTCGTCTCCTATGGCTCCACACACAGCAGCCCTGATGGTCTTTAAGGGGACCTAGTCACATTTTTACTGACAACAAAACTGAAGAACTTCTTGTATTATCTTTAACCCTAACCCTGTCTGCCAAACCCATCTTATACCCTCTTTTTGTCCTCTGGAATTCCCTCTTAAGCCTGCTTTTAAAAAGTTTCTCTACGTTGAGGGATTTATATGTATCCAGCTGACTAAAAGCAATGTATGCTTCCTTCTTTTTCCTGACCAGAAACTTGATATCTATTACAGGCCAGGGTTCCTTGGAAATGGCATGTTTACCCTTCAACCTAACTGAAACATGCTGCCCCTGGTCTCTTGATATAACCCTTTTAAAGGCATCCCATTTGCCAACTGTTCCTTTATCTTTAAGTGGAGTCTGCTAGATCCTGCCTAATGCCCCCAAAGGTAACCCTGCTTCTGTTCAGGAATGGCCTGTGTATCTGTTCTACATTTTCCCATAACTATTTCAGAACTAATAGAATTGTGGTCACAGGACCCTAGGTGCTCCCCAGCTGCCACCCAGTTACTCAGTCAACCTCGTTCCTCAAGAGGAAGTCCAGTATTGCTCCTTCCCGTATAGTTTCCTCATGAGGACACTCTCTAAAACACACTGAACAAATTCCACCCCCATCCAGGCTTTTTGTATTCTGGGTGGCCCAGTATACCAGGAAAATTGAAATTGCCCACTGGCATTAAGTAAAAGGCATCCATTAGTCTTGTGAGACCATGGATCTGTGCCTGGAAAGTCTTCACTTTCCAGGGCGCAGGCCTGGACAAGGTCGTATGGAAGACCAGCAGTTGCCCATGCTGCAAGTCTCCCCTCTCCACAACACCAATGTTGTCTAAAGGAAGGGTATTAGGACCCATACAGCTTGGCACCAGTGTCATCGCAGAGCAATGTGTGATTAAGTGCCTTGCTCAAGGACACAACACGTTACCTTGGTTGGGGTTCGAACTCATGATCTTCAGGTCGCTAATCCAATGCCTTAACCACTTGGCCACGTGCCCACACCACTAGCATTACCCTACTATTTTCACTACTGTGTGCAATTACTCAATATATCTGCTCCGTAAGTTTCTACTATCTATCAGGGGTCGATAACATACCCCTATCGAAGTGACCATTCCCTTCTTATTTCAAAGTTCCACTAAAATGGGCTCATTAGATGACCCCTAGAGAACATCCTCTCTAAGTACTGCTGTTAAGTTCTCCCTCATGAAAAGGCAACCTCAGTACCCACCCTCACACCCCAAACTCCTACCTGCTCTTTCGTCATGCCTAAAGTATAGACAGACTGGAACATTGAGCTGCACACATAAAAGTTGCTGGTGAATGCAGCAGGCCAGGCAGCATCTCTAGGAAGAGGTACAGTCGACATTTTGGGCCGAGACTCTTCGTTAGGATTAACTGAAAGAAGAGCTAGTAAGAGATTTGAAAGTAGGAGGGGGAGTGGGAGATCCAAAATGATAGGAGAAGACAAGAGGGGGAGGGATGGAGCCAAGAGCTGGACAGTTGATTGGCAAAAGGGATATGAGAGGATCATGGGACAGGAGGCCTAGGGAGAAAGAAAGGGGGGAGGGGGGAAGCCCAGAGGATGGGCAAGGAGTATAGTGAGAGGGACAGAGGGAGAAAAAGGAGAGAGAGAAAAAGAATATATATATATTCTGATATCTCTATCCATGGCCTCCCCTACTGTCAAGATGAAGCCACACTCAGGTTGGAGGAACAACACCTTACATTCTGTCTGGGTAGCCTCCAACCTGATGGCATGAACATTAACTTCTCTAACTTCCATTAATGCCTCTCCTCCCCCTCGTACCCCATCGGTTGGTTATTTATGTATGTATGTATGTATATATATATGTATGTATGTATGTATATATGTATGTATGTATGTATATATATATATCTCCCAGAAGAGATCCCAATGATCCAAGAACCTCAGTTCCTTCCCCCTGCACCGAAACTTCAGCTACACATTCATCTGGCCCATCGTTCAATTGCTGAACTCACTGGAACTTGGCACCAGGAGTAATCCAGGGAATACTACGCACAAGGTTCTGTATTTTAACTTCTTGTCTAACCTCAGCTTTCTAACCTATCAACACAATCTTACTTAAAGAGTTGTTCACCCGTATCGGTATTTAATAGTTCTGTTTAGGACTGCCAGGACTGTAAACTCATTAACCCATTCTTTAGCCCCATTTTTCTCCATTGACACCAATATTCTGCAGCAAAATGCAGGTCAATTGCAGAATTTAAACAGGCCATGTCACTGTAGATGAGCAGATACTGTAAATTATTCATGTTAGATGATCATGGGCTGCATTTTCTGATGACCATTAAGAGGCCCAGACTGATCAAGGATATACTCCAAAGCCCATAGTTTCTTGTAAATGGCACTGGGTGCAATTTTACACTGGGATGGCGGCTTTCTGCACATCAACAAGGCCCGGTTTCATACAAGACTTCTGCAAGTATTTAGTGGCAGCCAAACTCCCAGACTTCTTTGACAGCCAGGGAAACCATCTGCCCAGGAGCACTGGCTGTAAAAGCAGTTGGTGAGATTGATAGTTTCTGAATGCCTTTATATTCAAAACCAAGTTAAGAATGAAAAGCACCATTTAAAAGTATTTTTCAAATTTCGACGACTAAGAATACTAGATCACTTTTTTTCCAAAAATCATTCAAAACAACTATATTTAATTAAATGCAAAATAGATCCAATAGTGAATTCAAGTACCCCAATCCAATTGATTAGAGGAGAAAGAGGTAGGACTTGCAGTTATGATGAGTCCAGAACATCAGTGGTGAAAATCTGGCAGAAGATGGAAATTTTCTGTATAAACACACAGATAGCCAAATGTAATTCATATACATGCCAGGATTTTCCTTTCTGTTGCTTGCCAGTCCCTATGTTTTAGGCCAACCTGAATAGGCAGAAAATCACAACCTGGTGAGTGCAGGAGAAATAAATTCTGGCCACAAAGAAAGATGAACCAACTATCCCAAAAGTAACAGAAAAGCAAAAATAATCACAACTGCTGGAAATGTGAGATTTGAAATACTCAGCAAGATTGGCAGCATCCGCAGAGAGAGAAACAACTTTTTGTTCTGATTAATGGTGCCCTTCATCAGAAGCTACTGTGCACATTGTGACCCGTTGCACTTTCCTACAGCTGAGCTAATGAATTCTGGCAGGTTGTTTCAACATGAGGTCATGATAGCCAAGCTCAATCTGTCATCAGATATTGTTCTGTACAAATGTGCTCAAGAGACAGGATGATCTACTCCTTTTCATATGCTTCTATTCATTTTAAGATACTTGTTTGTCTTGAGACTTACTTTGTCCATTTCTTTAATTGGCCCTCATGCAGTTAATTCTATGCTTTTAACATTCATTTGTATTTTAATAAGGTCAATGAATGGAATTCATTACTAATTAATTCACTTTTTAAGTAGAAACAGTTCTAATATATGACAAGCAGAAATACGATTCTGACCTCAACTAGCACTGTAGGATTACATTGCTATATTTTAAAATAATATAAAGATTGAGGCTCAAAGTCTGACAGGCTTGGAATCAGATTGTTCAAATTAACATTTCTAAATCATGTTAAAATATGATACACAAACAGCTGCAACATTCTCTTTGGGTCAATTATTAAATATGTCTTAAATAAGTGTCAAAGGGTAATGCTGTGGAAGGCCTTGCAGAAATAGCCTTCAGATAGCGAGCCACTGGGGCATTTCTCTTTCATTTCTCATCCAGTCTGTTCCTATAATCTGTTGCAGATTTAGATAATTATGCCTTGTTGCAGCATTGCAATTATCTTACCAAGTAACATACAGTATAAGCTCTGCACTAACTTCCATTTAGCAAACATATCACATTGAAAATTAATTTCTTATTAAGGAGATGTTTTCCATAACAATCCCAAGACAAAACCAATTGTAGTTGAATGATTAAACTCCTAGTTCATGCTCTCAATCATCTCTCTCTCTCATTACCTAATTTCCCCATATCATGTAGCCCTACATATTTGTTGGTAATAACTTGCTCTTCTTTTTTCAGCATGATTACGCTAATGATGGCGGGAAGGTGACACTTAAAGTTAGATTCAAGGTTTGATAGCCATTTCATGCCACCTGGCATTGCTTCATTCTCTCAAAGTGTGCAGAGTCAGAACAGTGAGTTTACGATCCTCACTGTGCATTAGCCCGTCTGCATGAAAAATAGTATCACCTTCTATGCTTGCTTATATCCACTTCAACCAACTGAAGGACGGCAGTGTGGGTAAAACATTGGACTTTTGCCTGTCACTCAGAAAAAGGGAACAAAACAGACCTTCTGAACTTCTTCATCTCTTGAAACGGGAGAGAGTAGAGAAAGAATAGAGAGAAAGAGAGAGTGAGAGAAAGAGAGAGGGAGAGGGAAAAAAGAGAGGGAAAAATACAGATTCAGGGATATATATGTAGAAAGGGAGATAGACAGAGATAAGTTGATAAAGAGAAGAAGAGAGAGGGGAGAGTGAGTACTGGACCATTAAGTCCGATTGACATCTGATTTTCAATAGCATCATTATTTTGGCATGGAAAAAAATCCTCTTAAGTTTGTCGGTGAGATATTTAATTTTAATGGCATGTAAAATTTCAGCAATAAAGATTAATCAACATATTGTTAATGGCTTTATGAATTCAAGGAGAAGCCTGAGAATTCAGTTAGTTTCCTTAAGGTACTGTTAAACCTTTTAATGAATACTACAGTTTGGGAATGGAAATTAATCCTGACGATTTTAATTGGTATCTAAAAACCCAATGCATACTCAATTGCATCCTTTTGTAATATTCACCACTGGAAATATTGGAAGATTGCATTTGGCAAGCCATTACCCTTCTCAGGTCATGTAAGCGTAGTGAGACCATTGAATACTCAGACTCCAAATTAATGAAGCATTGACCTTAAACTGGCTTCTAGCAGTTGTTTCAAATACTAATGATTTGAAAACAGAACAGGTGCAGTTATTATTAGTGAAGATATTAGATCAGTTGGACCTGAGAAATGAAATTTGCTTCACATTACACACATGATTATGTTGTCATTTTTGTTATCATTGATTTTGGATACTTCCATATATTTGTAATCCTAGAGAATGTTGTCTTCCGTTATTCTGTGAAAATGAGCATTAACTTATTGCTGCCAACAGGGATTAGATGGTCTAAGCAAGACCATCAACCAAGGTCAGAGAGAGGTCAAGTGCTTCATCAAAAGAGAAAGAACCATGGACACCAGCCAGATCTCTTCATTCAGCTGAAACCAAAAATCAAGCCAACTTCGTGGAATTGTTGGCATCCTCACAGGGTTCTTGCCAAAATGCAGCAACTGTCTATACTAAGGGTGATCAAGCACATGATTGAGTGAAAAACAGAGCATGATGAGAGCAGAGATTAAAGAACAGCAAACTGCCTACTGCATACAGACTGCAGCACTTCTATCATTATCATGTGAAGCTGCTTTTATATGGTTGTGTAAATAATGTCCATTAAAAACCAAGGCCAAATGCCTACCCTAAACCTACTTAACCTCCTGTTTAGACCCCTGATAGCCACAATGCAGAATAGTTCACTGAGCGACTACATTTCTCCTACCCCATCAACCTTAGTGACATCCAATAACTCATCTAGATAACATTGCCATCATTGAACACTCCTACTGACATGAAGTGGAGAGGGACATGGCTGGTGAACCTGCCTTCTCACCCTCAAGTAACTTTCTCATCAAGGACCTCACAAAACCAGTGGATGCACATAAATGGATTATGGACAGTCATATGTCATTCTTGAAGGACCTTGGTGTAGATGGGAATATTGAGATAACCCATTAAAAAATTGTTTGTTGGCTCAAATGATGCCTTATTTCATTGATACCTACCCACAGAATAAGTATATTGTAGATCTTCCCAGTAAAACTAGGCTGAGCTATGTACGGGATCCCACCACTAAGCATATCTTTCCCTCCCCACCTCTCTCTGCATTCCGCAGGGATCGCTCCCTACACAACTCCCTTGTCCATTCGTCCCCCCCATCCCTCCCCACTGATCTCCCTGCTGGCACTTATCCGTGTAAGCGGAACAAGTGCTACACATGCCCTTACACTTCCTCCCTTACCACCATTCAGGGCCCCAAACAGTCCTTCCAGGTGAGGCATCACTTCACCTGTGAGTCGACTGGGGTGATATACTGCGTCCGGTGCTCCCGATGTGGCCTTTTATATATTGGTGAGACCCGACGCAGACTGGGAGACCGCTTTGCTGAACATCTACGCTCTGTCCGCCAGAGAAAGCAGGATCTCCCAGTGGCCACACATTTTAATTCCACATCCCATTCCCATTCTGACATGTCTATCCACGGCCTCCTCTACTGTAAAGATGAAGCCACACTCAGGTTGGAGGAACAACACCTTATATTCCGTCTGGGTAGCCTCCAACCTGATGGCATGAACATTGACTTCTCTAACTTCCGCTAGGCCCCACCTCCCCCTCGTACCCCATCTGTTACTCTTTTTAATGCACACATTCTTTCTCTCACTCTCCTTTTTCTCCCTCTGTCCCTCTGAATATACCTCTTGCCCATCCTCTGGGTCACCCCCCCCCGGCGTTCTTCCCGGACCTCCTGTCCCATGATCCTCTCGTATCCCCTTCTGCCTATCACCTGTCCAGCTCTCGGCTCCATCCCTCCCCCTCCTGTCTTCTCCTATCATTTTGCATCTCCCCCTCCCCCTCCAGCTTTCAAATCCCTTACTCACTCTTCCTTCAGTTAGTCCTGACGAAGGGTCTCGGCCTGAAACGTCGACTGCGCCTCTTCCTCTAGATGCTGCCTGGCCTGCTGCGTTCACCAGCAACTTTGATGTATGTTGCTTGAATTTCCAGCATCTGCAGAATTCCTGTTGTTTGTTGTGAGCTATGTTAAAGGTATTTCTATCTTTAATATCTCTATTTTTCCCTTTCAGGGTTCTTGTGAAGACCCTGACCTGGAGTTACACACTGACTTCGGTTTTTTGTGGGAATGGGACCCACTCTCGGGGTCTCACGACTGGCTGCTATTCGATATACCAAGGATGCAGCCTAGAAGACTAGCGCGCCTTTGGATTTTCGGGATTTCGTGGCTCTGGAGGCGAGCGGACTCGAGGTCAGTGTCGCCACCTGGTGTGTCATGGGAGACGGAAGATCGAAAGCAGCAAGCTGGCTGCTGGCTGTTTGCCCAGAGACCTGAGTTCTTTGGGCACAGAGCTCGGAAAAAGCGACGCAACAGACTTTTAACATCGTAAATCAGCGAGTTGTTTGTTATGTCTCCCCTCTCGCAGTGAGACAGGGACATCTCTTTCTCCCTTACTAGGGAGAGAGCCTGTGGTATGTCAAATTACCGGGTGAATGAGTAGTCTTTGGGGTACTGTAAGTCTGTGTCTTTATTGATGCTTTGCTGCATGCTTGAGTGCTCAGTGGAGGGCGCCGATGCTTTTTTTTGCTGGTGGGGGAGGGGGGTTTGTTGCTTTGCTGCTGCTTACGCATGGGAGGGGGGAGCTGGAGGGGGGCTTTGGAGTTCTAACATTTAACTGTCATTCACTCTTTGGGGGCACTCCTCTGTTTTTGTGGATGGTTGCGAAGAAAAAGCATTTCAGGATGTATATTGTATATATTTCTCTGACATTAAATGAACCTTTGAAACCCTTGAAGTGGTTGAACATTAGATTTGTTAGATACACATACACCTGTATCCATAGAAATAATCCTAGGTAATAAAATTACCCAATGGCTGGTTATTTACCAGGTAGACATTAGTGGAGCAGTCACTATCATATTAGATTGACCGCCGGCCTCTTGTTGTGCAGGTCTGTGAAGTTTCATTACTCAATGTCTCCACATTGCAAGTAACATAGGCTCATCCATATTACAATTTCCTACTGCTGAATGGTCATTTGTTAAGATAAATTTGGGTGAGTAACAACCAAGTCTTTATTTTATATTCATTAACTTAATAAGGCAACTGTTACTGTGGTGTGATTGTGTAGAGGTGATAGATGTTGTGTGATAGGCTGACACAAGTGAACTGTATATCCGCTGCCAAGTTGGAATACCCTGACTCAGACTTATGCATATCCTAATAATGAAAATAATAAATAAAAGTCCTCTTTAAAATCTGCCTTATTCTGTTCCTGTAATCTTTGTTTGGCTAAATGTGAATTTGTTTCGTTTTCCACTATGAAGGTCCTCAGGACGTATCCTGCATGTCATAGGCAGTATAATATCTTGTTGACACAGGAAAGTGCCTTTCATAGAACATAGAACATAGAAATCTACACCAAATTACAGGCCCTTTAGCCCACAATGTTGTACAGACCATGTAACCTACTCTAGAAAAATAGCCCTCTATTTTTCTAAGCTCCATGTACCTACCTAAGAGGCTCTTAAAAGACCCTATCGTATCCACTTCCTCCACCGTCACCAGCAGGGCATTCCACGCACCCACCACTCTCTGTATGAAAAACTTAACCCTGACATCCCTTCAGTACCTATTTCCAAGCACCTTAAAAGTATGCCCCCTCGTGTTAGTCATTTCAGCCCTAGGAAAAAGCCTCTGACTATCCACACGATCAATGCCTCTCATCATCCTATACATATCAGGGCACCTCTCATCCGTTCGAAGTGGATCCCTTCAAGTTTCACCTGTCAAGGTAGATTCATGGACTGAACTGCAGTGCCAGCTATTAGAACTGAATAGAACAAACTGTGCTTTGTATTTTTTTTAATCTAGGGTTACATCACTCTTTGTTGTGCACAGTGCAGTTCTCATGTCACCCACCAAGAATTTAAACCAGATTTGTCAAGAGATCTGCTACTGTGCTTGACAGCTACTTAACAACTGAGTGACTTTGTTGTATAATGCGATGATGCTCTGATCGCCACATCACTATCAGGATAATTACTTTCTTCACAGTGCAAAGCAAACACCAATAATTAAGCTGAAAGTGGTCATTATGTTGTTCTGGAGGATAAGTAATAGAACAGCAGGCCTGCACAATTAGGTAATTGCCTTGCCATTGTATTACCGAACCCAACAAGCAAGGGAGGTTACAGTTTCAATACCTGGTCTGTGTTGGTCCACTGATCTCTTTTATGATAGTGAGCAAACCGTGACAGTTGCCTTCAATTTCCCAGTCTAGTGAGGAGAAAAATCAGTCATGCACCTGAACAATAGGCATAGATCACAAATGAAGTGGTGTGCGTGTGCGGACAGGCTGGTTATTTCTGCCAGAATGAACAGCTTGGTCAGGATGAAAAGTGACAATGTGAAAGCTATGGGCAGCTGATGACTGGGACCAGCCTTCCTGCAGCTTTCAAGGGAAGGGAGGAGAATGCAAAGAGAATACACATCTTTCACATAGTGGGTTACATCCATTATGCTGGACCATGAAACACAATATCTGCTGTTAGCAGACAATTATTTTCCAGCATTATTGGAAAATTGCAGAAGAAATCCAAACAAAATAGCTTTGGAATAAGATAGCCATTTTATTTGCAATGAGAAAATATTTTCTAAATTCAAGATAACTAATCATTGGCTCAAATTGAGTACAGTATATTTAATGCACTTAGTGAATAAAGATTAGAAGTTTGAAGGTTATCTTTATTGTCACATTTAGAGTGTGTGGGAACAGTAAGGCTGAGGAACACCTCCACCCACTAACCCACCCCACCACTACTTTATCATTTCCTGTCAGATTCACCTTATGCACAGACTCTCCTCTGTCTAGCATCACTCAGGTCAATCTATGTGTATAAGCTATCTTACATATTTATGTTTAGTGTGTTTTTTATTATTGTTATTTATCTTATTGTATTTATTTCTGTACTACATCGAATTTGGAGTAACAATTATTTCGTTCTCCTTTACACTTGTGTACCGGAAATGGCATTAAACAATCTTCAATCCTGAATCTCGAATATCAAAACACACAGTGAAATGCATCGTTTGTATCAATGACCAACACATTCAAGGAAGCATTTGGGGCAGCCCACGAGGGTTGCCACGCTTCTGGCACCAACGTAGCATGCCCACAACTTACCCATACTTTTAGTAACCCATACTTTTTTTGGAACATGGGAGGAAACAGAACAGCTGAACGAAACCGACGCAGTCACAGGAAGAATACACTAACGCCTTAAAGACAGCGGCAGGTATTGAACCCTAATTGCCAGCGCTGTAAAGTGTTACACTATTCAGCAGATATATGTACCTCATCATTCATGCAGACTACAGGGGCCAAAAATTAGGCTCGGTGACTGGATGCCAGGAACTGAACCCTTGCTATATGTTAATCCTGTTCACTGATGGGAAACTAATGTCTCTGTCTTTCAGCATACAAGCAGGCCTGAGATTGTTGTTGCATCAGAGTTCAGTGTGGGCAATGTTTACCTTGGCAGAGGTTGGACCATAACAGGCTCGTGTTTAATGGCGTACCAACTCATGGTAAGCCCGGTATATTATTAAAAATTATATCTATAGCTCTCTGCTATAGACAGTTAATAGTGATAGAAAAAATATAATTTAGACTGATTCCAGATAATAAGCAATCATATATATTTTCTATTCATTCATTTTGTTGGATCTCACCAGCATTTATTGCCTGTTGTGACGTGAGCAAAGTCACTGGAGAGACATTGAAGCTAGTGGATACAGAAGTGGTTTATTCAGCAAAAATGAGCAAGAGGCATCATATTGAGACACTCTTGGAAGAAGAGGCCTGCTCGGACAAATATTACATGACATTTTACATGCTAAAAATCAAAGGGTACAGCAGGATAATTTCTATAGTTACAATGTATTTACAATGCTTCTTTTGAATTACACAGAGTTTTCAATAACCTCCTTCTTTGCACTCACACTCCAGACACCCAAAATGGATGTTAATTCCCAATGACTCTGGGCTTCATTCATGCATATGCGTGATTCTGTAGTCAAATGGATGGCCATTGTTCAGAACTGCATTTTAAATTCAATCTGCAATCCCCGTTCAGGTTTGAAGACTGGCTGCTGTTAAAATTATTATTTCCTATATACCATAAATTCTAAATACGCCCTAATATCGCCCATTCCTAAATCTCTTTGCTTGTCAGCAATTACTGAAGCAATTGAGTATGCTTTGGCCTCGGATAATGTCCTGAGGAACTGTGATGAAGTCTCAGGGCAGGCACACTGGACTTCTGACAACCACAGCCATGGGGTATTTTCCCTTTGTTGTCCATTGATTTCAGTTCATCAGGACTCCTTGAAGCCACACACATCAAATACTGCCTGAATGTCAAGTGCAATCATTCTCTCTTCACCTCTGGAATTCAACTCTCTAGTCCAAGTTAGGATCAAGCCTGTGATGAGGTCTGGAACAGAGAGGGCTGAGAAAAACCTAAAGAGGCATTGGTGAATGGGGTATGAGTGGGTAGGTGCCACTCGGAAGTACTGTCCATGACACCTCATTAGCTAGCTGATGATCGAGTGTAGACTGATAGGGTGGTAATTAGCCTCATTCATTTTGTCCTGCCCTTTTTGTGTACTGGACATTTTTCCGCATTGTTTGGGAGATGCCAGTGTTGTAACTGCTTTGCAACAGTTTGGCTACGGTACATTCAGTCCCAGATTTACATATCTCATACCAGGGATGTGATCAGGTTTCATACCCTTTGATGTATCGAGATCCTCTTGGTTATTTCTTGTTTTTTCTTGATATCATGTTGGGTGTGATATAAAACAGGCCAAAGTCAGTATGGTTTCCCTAAGGGGAAATTTTACTTGACACTTCTGTTGGAGTTCTTTGAGGAAATAACAAACAGGATAGACAATGGAGAGTCAGCAGATGTTGCTTACTTGGCTTTTCAGAAGGCCTTTGGCAAGGTGCCACTCATCAGATTGCTTAACAAAGTAAGAGCCAATGGTATTACAATAGACAATAGACAATAGGTGCAGGAGTAGGCCATTCGGCCCTTCAAGCCAGCACCGCCATTCACTGTGATCATAGCTGATCATCCACAATCAGTATCCAGTTCCTGCCTTCTCCCCATATCCAGTGACTCTGCTATCATTAAGAGTTCTATCTAACTCTTTCCTGAAAGCATCCAGAGAATTGGCCTCCACTGCCTTCTGAGACAGAGCATTCCACAGATCCACAACTCTCTGGGTGCAAAACGGAGTTTTTCCTCAACTCCGTTCTAAATGGCCTACCCCTTATTCTTAAACTGTGGCCTCTGTTTTTGACTTCCCCAACATCAGAAACATGTTTCCTGCCTCTAGCGTGTCCAATCCCTTAATAATCTTATATGTTTCAATCAGATCCCCTCTCATCCTTCTAAATTCCAGTGCATACAAGCCCAGTCGCTCCAATCTTTCAACATATGACAGTCCCGCCATCCTGGGAATTAACCTCGTGAACCTCCGCTGCACTCCCTCAATAGCAAGCATGTCCTTCCTCAAATTTATAGACCAAAACTGTACACAATACTCCAGGTGTGGTCTCACCAGGGGCCTGTACAACTGCAGAAGGACCTCTTTGCTCCTATACTCAGCTCTCCTTGTTATGAAGGCCAACAAGCCATTAGCTACTAGCATGGATAGAAGATCAGCTGACTGACAGGAGGCAAAGAGTTAGAATAAAGGGGCCTATTCTGGTTGACTGCCAGTGACTAGTGGTGTTCTGGAGGGGTCAGTGTTGGGACCACTTCATTTCACATTATATGTCAACAATTTGGATTGCAGAATTGATGGCTTTGTGGCCAAGTTTGTGAACGATACAAAGATAGGTGGAGGGACAGGTAGTGTTGAGGAAACACAGAGTCTGCAGAAGCACTTGGTCAGATTTGGAGAATGGGCAAAGAAGTGGCAGATGGAATATAGTGTCAGGAAGTGTATGGTCATGCACTTTGGTGGAAGTAAAAAAAAACGACTGTTTTCTAAATGGAGAGAAATTTTCAAAATCTGAGGTGCAAAGGAACTTGGAAGTCCTTGAGTAGGATTCCCTAAAGGTTAACTTGCAGGTTGAGTTGGCGGTAAGGAAGGCACATGTAATGTTAGCACTCATTTCAAGAGGACTGGAATGTAAAAGCAAGGATGTGATGCTGAGGCTTTATGAGGCATTGGTCAGACTACACTTGAAGAATTGTGAACAGCTTTAGACCTTTTACCTAAGAAAAGATGTGCTGGCATTGGAGAGGGTCCAGAGAAGTTTCACGAGAATGATTTCAGGAATGAAAAGGTTAATGTTGAGGAGCATTTGATGGCTCTGGGCCTGTACTCACTGGAATTTAGAAAAATGAGGGGGATCTCAGTGAAGCCTACTGAATATTGAAAGGTCAAGATAGAGTAGATTAAGAGAGAACGTTTCCCATGGTGGATGATTCTAGGACCAGAGAGCACAGTCCCAGAACAGATGGACTTCCATTTAGAACAGCAGTAAGGATGAATTTCTTTAGGCAGAAGGTGGTGAATCTGTGAAATTCATTGCTACAGAAAGCTGTGGAACCCAAGTCATTGAGTATATTTAAAGCGGAGGTTGATAGGTCCTTGGTTAGTCAGAGTGTTAAAGGTTTTGTGGAGAAGGCAGAAGAATGGGGTTGAGAGGGATAATAAATCAGCCATGATCAGCAGATTTGATGGGCTAAGTGGCCTAATTCTGTTCCTATGTCTTATGGTCTTTTGGTGTATTCAGAAACACAGGATGAAATCACACACTATTACAGAGAGACACGACAAACGTGTATTAATTACGATTTGGGCAGCGCAGTAACACAGGTGGTAGAGCTGCTGTCTCACAGTTCCAGGAACCTCGGTTCAGACCTGATCTCATATGCTGCCTAAGTGGTGTTTGCGCGCCCAACTTCTCGCTGCGTGCATTTCATCCAGCAGCTGAAGACATGAGAGTTGGCAAGTTAATAGGCCACTGCAAACTGCCCCTAATGTGTAGGTATGTGGCAGAATCTGGATACACTTGATGGCACTATGGGGAAAATAAATTGGAGCTAATGCAGAATTAATGTACAAGGGTGTTTGATCATTGATACAGACCAAACAGCCTACTTCTGTCTTGGATAATTCTATGAGAAACTACTCATAGCTATATTTGTATCTATATTTAATTAATTCAGTTAGGTGGATGGCTATAGTTCTGGAATTTGCACTTTAATAGAAAAAGCAATTAGAATCAAATTACATTATATATTTTTCTACCTGGTTATGCGATCATCATGACCAAATTAGAGAGCTGCATAAAAAATGAATAACAGTATGATTTTGTAGACTCACTTTACATTACAGGAGCAACCAACCACATCTCTTTCAAATATATCGGGTTCTAGCAAATTCATTGTGGATTATAAAATGAAAATCATATTGCTGAGTACATACATTTACTGATGCTTCTGGACACATCTTCAGTGATGTTCCTGGAATCATCGGGTGTTTCGGATCGTTCAACATCATACAACCTCCTCCAGGTGACCCAGCCGGGGCTGATCAGACCCCAGCTTGTGTCCAGATGGCTAGCTACTTATGACTCCATGGCTCCCCTCTTTTGAGCCACAGCCATCTTGAGGCCCTCTCTGCCGCATCGGTGGTACTGCGGATGGCTCTCCTCTTCCTCTCTCCCTCGATGCCCAAAATGCTGAAGGCTCTGGCTAAGGAACGGGCTACGAATCCCCTACAACAATCCTCCACTGGGAGACACCTCGCTCTCCATCCAGCCTGCTGACAGCTGCTGAACAGTCCTGCGTACTTGGAGAGCTTCCTTTCAAAGGCCTCTTCCAAGCTATCTTCCCATGGGACTGTCAGCTCCAGCAGCACCACTTGCTTAGTAGACTCTGACACTAGGACAATGTCTGGTCGCAGAGTGGTGACTGCGATATGGTTGGGGAACTTCAGCAGGTCTTCGAGGTCCACCAACAGCTGCCAGTCCCTTGCAGAGGTCAGAATGCCTGCAGATGTTCTTTTGGCAGGTATTGGCTGCTCTCCAGCTCTGACAAAGGCAATGGTCGCTTGGAGGGTCGGGACCGCTTCGCCCACTCAACTCCTGCGCTGATGGCTTCAGCGATGGTCTTCAGGACTTGATCATACCTCCACCTGTACTGTTCCTCACCAAGTGCCCTTGCACAGACTCTGAGGATGTGTTCCAGGGTTCCTCATTTGGAGCACAGTGGGCACGCAGATGACTCTGCCTTGCCCCATGTGTGCAGGTTCGATGACAATAGGATTGAAATTATAACTGCATCTCTAGACAGCTGCAATGCAAAATTTCTGTTCAGCTGTTAGTAACAAGTCTGTTTGAGTTGTGCTGTCTGTTTAAGACATATTGTCTAACATCTATTCTAGCTACATCATAATTCCAAATTAAATAATGACTCACAAAATTATTTTCAATGCAAGCCTTCCTACTCTAAACAATTATTTTTCCCTTGTTTTCTCTTACGTGATGAATGGGTAGTTGCGAGCTGCAAGTTTAAACTATCACACTTGGAGGAAAATAGAATCAGACATCTATACAACACACAATAGGCTTTTGGCCCCACATCCATGCCAACAAGGTTACCTAACTGAGCGAGCCTCATTTCAAGTTCAAGTCAAGTTTATTGTTATTTAAGTATCTATACGTATACCACCAAACAAGACAAGGTTTCTGCAGACCAGGGTATAAAGCACAGCAGCACACAGTTGGGTTAAGTTGTTTTCCAATCTTGGCAATTTACTTGTAAACATATTGTCACCATGCGAGGAGACATGATGTCTCCTCATATTGTGATGAAATATCTGCAAGTAAATTACCAAGATCGGAGAAAAACTCAACCCAACCGTCAACCACTTGAACTACACATTTCCCAGATTATTTCCAACAGTAGTACACATAACACACAATAACTTTGGAAAGTAAGAATTAGATCCACAAATGAATTAGGCATAGATAAACAAAGTAAGGAGCATAAATTAAATATTGTAGGGTACAGTACAAATTATCTAGTACCACATTGAATATGATGTGGCAGGGAGTTCAGAAGTCTTATGGCCTGAGGGAAGAAGCTATTTTCCATCTTGACCGTTCTTATCTTTATGTATCAGAGTCTCCTGATGATAGAATGTCAAAGGGGATGTTGGATAAAAGGGTGGGATCCTTGATAATGCCAAAACCCCTGCGAATGCTGTGGTCCTGATAAATGTCCCCTATGATCCTTGAAGCCGTTCTCACAGTCTTTAGTAGGGACTTCCGGTCCGATGCTCTGCTGCTCCCAGGATGCCGCTTGTCAGCAGGCCCTCAATGACGGCCCTGTAAAATTCAGTTAAGATGAGGGAGCGGAGACTCACTTTGCCTCAATCTCCCCAGAAAGTGAAGGCGTCTGCGTTTCGTGAGGAAGGTTTAGAGCCCAAGCTTTTCGTATCCAAGCACCCGTCCCAATGTCCTCCAAATGCTATTATTGTATCTGCCTCTATAACTCTCTCTGGCAGCTTGTTCCATATACGCATCATATTTTATATGGAACAGTTACCCTTCAGGTCCCTTTTTAATCTTTTCCCTCATTTTAAAGCTATAGCCTTTAATTGTGGATTCTCCTACTCTGGGGATGAGCTTGTGGATAGTCACATTATCAATGCTCTTCATGATTTTATAAATCTCTGTAAGGTCACTCCTCAGCTTCATAAGCTCCAGGGATAAAAGTCCTAACCTCTCCTGGATCTACTTTTAACTCAAACCTTCAAGTCATGGCAGCATCCTTGTACATCTTTCATGCACCCTTTCTATTGTACTGTTCTCTCTGCCAAGATAGCAGAAGGTAAAATCAAGGAGAGTCCAATTCCAGTATTCAATTTCCATTGAATCAGAGTCGGAATTAAAATCAGAGTTAATTTCATTAACATACATTTTGGTGTGAAATTTGTTGTTTTGTGGCAGCTGTACTGTGCAATAAAAATAAAAATGTTATAAAGGTAAATAAGAAATATACCTAAAAAGTGCAAAAAGAGGGCAAGAAGTAGTGAGGTAATGCTCATGAGTTGTCCATTCAGAAATCTGACAGTGGAGGGGAAGAAACTGTTCCTAAAACATTGAATGTGCGTCTTCAGACTGCTGTTCCTCCTCTCTGATGGCAGTAATAAGGAAAGAGCATATTCTGGGTGACGGGGATCCTTAAGGATGGATGCCATCTTTCTGTGGCATCAACATTTGAAGATGTCCTGATTGCTGGGGAAGCGATTGCCCGTGATGGATCTGGCTGAGTTTGCAAACCTCTGCAACCTTCTCCGACCCTGTGCAGTGGCCTCTCCATTCCAGACAGTGAATGCATCCAGTCAGAATGCTCCCCACTGTACATCTGTAGAAGTTTGCTAGAGCCTTTACACCACAGCTAAATTTAATCTTACTCAGTTACTCCTTACAGTTTTCTTGCACGTGATCTCACTACAGATCTGATTGCCCACCCTCCAACCAAACATAATTTAAGATAATTGTCACAAGAACTAAAGGAGAGATGAAAAGATTTCCTTTACCAAATTGTTATGATCTAGAATCTATTGCCTGAAAAGGCATTAAATTTCAAAAGAAAATTAGATAAGTACGTTAGGAAGTAAAAAGACTGCAGGGGAATGAAACAAATTGTTTATATCTTCAAAGAGATGTCACTGAAATGAAGAGGTGAATGGCCTCCTCAGGGCAGTATCTGTTTAAAACACTACAAAGGTTTTATATGGGCTTTTCATAGTCTCAGAAAATTAAATACTTTTAATGAAATACATTTTAAAATATAACCCCTGCTTTAGTGTAGAAAATAGGATTGCAATCACCTTAATATTCTGCCACTTTATTAATAACACGAGTTCACTCCCCAATATCCTGAGATCTGCCAGTTTATTACTTTGTGTTTTATTGATTTATTTATTTGGTGATACAGTGTGGAATAGCTCCTTCTGGCCCTTTGAGCTGCACCATTCAGCAACTCCCAACATCCTGATTTAACCTTCACCTAATCAAGGAGCAATTTACAATGACCAATTAACTAGTCATTGGACTGTGGGAGGAAGCCAGAGGACCCAGAGAAAGCCCACGCATTCCGCAGGGAGGACGTACAGAGACTCCTTATAGAACGACGCTGGAATTGAACTCCAAACTCAAACACCCTGAGCTGTAATGGTGCCTTTAAGAGCTTCTCTATGTGGCTTTGAAATTCCAGAGGAATTCCCATCACCAGTTGAACTTCAGTTGGCCTTTCTGCTTGAGGGCACCTTCCTAACAAAAATCAGCTTTTTAAATATTTCATGGCAGCCAAACACAGGCCCAACATAGCCCCGTAAAACTGCACATGGGTTTCGTCCGACCGGGGAGTCAGGCAGAAACCTTAACCTGAACCTGCAAGGGGAGATTAAGAAAATACAGACCTTTATCTCAAAAGTGAAAAGGAATGCAGGAAATGTACCAACGTCCGAGAGGAAAATATGGGTTAGTCATCCAGAGGGCTGTTGTGATCAAAAGAAAGGTATTTCCCCTGAACAAGATCCCAAAAACAAGGACAAATTAGTACCCAGAAAAAAATCAAAACTATAAAAAAAGATTAAAATTATCTTAAATAATACCTTGCAATTACTAATAACCCATAGTTCACTTTGTGATTATGCAACCAAGAGCAGGCTACTCCTCATTATTAATATTCCCACCCAAAGCACTAGCACATCTTTCTCTTTCCAATGCCCGTGGGCATGCTGAATGGTGCCAACGTTTCCAGCACTCATTTCTGATTTCTAGTATTTCATTTCACCCTCAAGGTTGAAGTTAATAAATCAATCGGCCTATGTATACTGAGCTTGCGAAATGATAAGAATTCCACAGTGAATCAATGCCACGTAACTTCCTTCCGGCTGATGTATTGTCTGTTTCCAGGACAACCACCAGATGTGATCCTTATATATATCAATATTCTGAAAGGCTTTTCTTTGTAGCTCATTGATTGAGAAATATGGCTGACCCTGTTTCCAAGGAAACTACAATTACATTCTAAATCCAAAGTAATTTCTCAAAAGTCAGTTGATTAATATACTGTGTTTATTCTTTTCTGTAATCCAATGGCATCACAAATGTCTTAAGCTGGCAGCATTTAACCATACTTGCTTGCAAGAAGCAATCTGAGACATTTAAGATTTGCATCCCTAATACTTCAGGTTAGAGCTTTTTAAAAACAAGCAATTATTTAGTAATTTATTTTTGCTTTAAAAATTTGTATAACAATACAAGCTCCACGGATTAATTCGTCTGACGTGCCTGATAACCCCTCCCTTCATCAGTAACTGGAATGACTGGCCTTTGTATCAGTCTTCAGTTCACATAACCATATTCGCAACCAGCAAAGCTACAAAAGCACTAACGCTAATTCTGCTTACTGCATATTCCGTGACAACTCAGATTTGAATCAAAACAGATCACTGCTAGATAATTTAACAATTAAACTAGGTCTCTCCATGAGATAATAAATGACTCCTCTGCAGAAAGAGTCTAAGCCATTGCCTGCAGAAACAGTTGAGTGCTGGGCATTTGCCAAAGATACTATACCACTGGAAAGATAATTTGAAAATAACTAGTAACCGGAAAAATAGCACTACTGCACATCCAGGAGCCAAAACGTAAAACTGGAAGCTCTCAGCCAAGGCATGACATGTCTCATCCTACCACTACTTTATCTTCCCCTATACTTCTTCTATGGAACAATGTGTGTCTGCCATCAGTACTCCCCCACCCCACCTCCCAAACCTGGCATTGTGTCAAACTGCTAAAACTATTGAGCATTTTCAGGTTGTCAGTGAGGAGGAAAAACCTACCCACAGAGAATTTTGTCCTCCTGCCTTAATCAGCTGGAACGAAGGAGAAATTTATTTTCGACATACCTCCTGTTAACGCCAACTCTCCTAATTCACTATCACAATCCACTATGAAGCAGTATACTTCGGATTTGAACCTGAAAATCTTGATCTGGGTGATATCTCCTTGGGGCTCCTGCTCTTGCAGAAATCCTGATAGTACTTTGCCATCTATCGATGCAACTCACCGTTCTGTGATTGGAAGCTTACACTCTTGTAGCACATTCCCACTATTCCATGGTGTTCCAAAGCAGTTTGCATTCAATGTTGCATGTAGAAAATACAGCAATCAATTCCCATGCAACTAGCTCCCACAAGCAGCAGTATATGTTCCAGCACCCAAGCTGCCCAGTTATTCTAGTCCGGTTGTCTGCATTTGGTCCATATCCCCCCGAACCTTTTCAGTTCAAGTACAGTACTTACATAAGTGTCTTCTAAATGGCATTAGGTTCACTTCCTATCTGATAGAAGACACTTGGAACAATATAGCACCTCTTCAGTACTACACATCTTTCAGTCAAGATCCTTGTGATTCATTCTCAAGATTGGAAATTGAAAGGAAAGCTTTTTGAGGTTAAGAGCTTGAGGTGCTATGAGTTGTTATACCTGAAACTTCAAGGAAAAGTAATGGATGTATACAGTACAGAGGACTTGGAGCTTTGACTTTCCTCTTGTGGTATACTGATCAGCAGGCGCCACACAAAATTCCCTCGAGTCCAATGGCTGACATAGTGATGAATCTGTTTGAAAGAAATGGGCTCACAGCGGCACTGAGGCAGTACACCGAGAAATTTTGCAATCCGCACTCTGCCAGTGGAAATTAAACTACAAAATGGATTCATTGTCATTGGAAATATCTGACTCTGTAGAGACTGTGTTCCATTAATCTGCATTAGCCGGTAGCTATCAGTTGTATAGATGGACTATTCTACTGGAGGAAAACAGAAGTTGAACCTGGTGCAGGAATAAGAGTCCAAAATCAACATTTAATATTAAATTAGCTAATTTACAAAATGATTAATACGATATTTAAAATTATGCCCTTGAATACATGCAGCTGTATTTTTAGCATTGAATTTACCCACACCAAGTTTTTGCTTCCTATGCACTGGGTGAGACCTCAGAAAATATGGAAGGCTAAACTCATTCAAATATCCTTTAGGATCCTAGTGAGAATCAGGAGGAATAGCTTAGGAAAGAGCTGTGGCTGGCAGCGATACAGCCCCTCATTTCCTAAAAAATATTTGTACTCTGGAGACAAGTTAGGTTCCAAGGTCTATTGAACATGTGTCTGATTATATGATCAATACATTTGTCATGCTGACAAGCAGAATAACTATCAGAGCAGCAAAGATTAACCTGTAGCTCTTGTGCCTCTTCTATAAAGCATCTATTTTTGATCATAAAATACATTGCTACCCTAACACTATGTGCCGACTCAAAATTGACCTAAACAAGATTTATTATGCTCTGCAGTTTGTCACTTGGTGGGTTTGGTCTGAATTTATTAGGAAGGAAGTTTCACTGGCACTTTGCTCAGGGTTATTTAATCCATAATGTTCTCTGTAATGTTCTATTTTACTTCTATTTTCTGGTCACTCCCCTGCTCCAACCATCCATCAAAATATCCATGTCTTTCATTCAGCTGTTTCGGATGCATATCCTTCTAAAATCATATGACTGAAATTTTATCGATTTATTCTTATTTATTGAGATACAGCACGGAATTGGCCCTCCCAGCCTTTCCAGCCGTATCGCCCAGCGACCCTTGATTTACCCTTTACGTAATCACAGGACAATTTACAATGACCAATTAATCTATCAAGTGGTACATCTTTGGACTGTGGGAGGAAACCAGGGCAACTGGAGGAAAGTACACACAGTGATGGGGAGAACGTACCAACTCTGTACTGTACAGGTAGTGGCAGGAATTGAACTCAGATTGTTAGTACTGTAAAGTGCTGTGCTAACCACTACACTACTGTGCTGTCGCAATCTATCATCTAAATCCAATTCTAAAGGAATGAAATGAATTATTTTGCATCAGTCTTCACTGTGGAAGACACCAGCAGTGTAGTGGATGTTCCAGGTGTCGGGGGGCATGAAGTGTGTGAATTTCCCATAACTAGAGAGGAGGTTCTTGGGGAAACTGAAAGGTCTGAAGGTGAGCAAGCCAACAGGACCAGATGGTATACCCCTCAGAGTTCTGAAAGGGGTGTCTGAAGCCATCGTGGGGGCATTAGTAATAATCTTTCAGGAATCACTAGACTCTGGAATGGTTCTGGAAGACAGAAAAATTACAAATGTCACTTCACTCTTCAAGAAGGGAGAGAGGCAGAAGAAAGGAAACTATAGACCAGTTAGTCTGACCTCAGTGGTTGGGAAGGTGTTGGAGTCGATTATTAAGGATGAAGGCTCAGGGCAGCTGGAGGTACATGATTAAATAGGCTGTAGCCAACATAGTTTCCTCAAGGGAAGATCTTGCCTGACAAGTCTGTTGGAATTCTTTGGAGAAATAACAAGCAGGATTGACAAAGGAGAATCGACTGATGTTCTACACTTGGATTTTCAGAAGGCCTTTAACAAAGTGCCACACATGAGACTGCTTAACAAGCTACAAGCCCATGGTATTACGGGAAAGATTCTAGTTTTATTAAGCAGTGGCTAATTAGCAGGAGGCAAAGAGTGGGAATAAAGGGAGCCTTTTCTGGTTAACTGCCGGTAACTAGAGGTGTTCCACGTGGCTGTGTGTTGGGGCAGCTTCTTTCTATGTTGTAGGTCAATGACTTGGATGATGGAATTGATGGTTTTGTTGAAAAATTTTCAGATGATATGAAGACAGGTAAAGGGGTAGGTAGTTTTGAGGAAGTAGAGAAGCTACAGAAGGACTTAGGCAGATTAGGAAAATGGGCAAAGAAATGGCAGGTGGAATACTGTCGGGAAATGCATGGCCATGCATTTTGGTAGAAGAAATGAAAGAGTTGACTGTTTTGTAAATGGAGAGAAAATACACAAAACTGTGACGCAAAGGGACTTGGGTGCCTTGTACAGGATTCCCTGAGGTTAATTTGCATGTTGAGGAATGTTGCAATGTTAGCATTTCAAGAGGACTAGAATATAAAAGCCAAGGATGTAATGTCGAAACTTCATAAAGCACTCATGAGGCCTCACTTAGAGTATTGTGAGCAGGTTTAGGCCTTCATCTTAGAAAGAACATGCTGAAACTGGAGAGGGTTTAAAGGAGGTTCACAGAAATGATTCCAGGATTGAATACCTTGTCATTTGAAGAGCATTTGATGGTCCAGGGCCTGTGTTCACTAGAATTCAGAAGAATGAGGGGTGACCTCATTGAAACCTGTCAAATGGTGAAAGGCTTTCATAAAGTGTATGTGGAGAGGATGTTTCCTATGGTGGGAGAGTCTAAGATCAGAGGACACAGAATCAGAATGGAGAGGCGTCAATTTAGAATGGAGGTAAGGAGGAATTTCTTTAGCCAGAGAGTGGTGAATCTGTGGAATTCCTTGCCACAGGCAGCAGTGGAGGCTAAGTCTCTATGTGTATTTAAGGAAGAGGTTGATAGGTTCCTGAATGGTCAGAGCATGAAGGGATACGGGGAGAAGGCAGGAGCTTGGGGCTGAGAGGAAAGTTGGATGTGCCAGTCTACACTGGGGATCGGCGGTGGAAAGAGTCAGCAGCTTCCAGTTCCTAGGCACTATCATACCAGATGGCCTGGTCTGGACCTAGCACAGAGATGCAACCATAAGGAAAGTTTGCCAATGTCTACTTTCTTTAAGCAATTAAGGAGATTCAGCTCGTTGCTGAACATTCAAATAAACTTCTACAGATGTACTCTTGAAAATATCCTGATTTTTTTGTTGTAAAGGTTGTGTATAATTTATGTTTTTCTTATGAATGCTGCTTATTTTTATGATGCTATGTCATAGAGTCATAGAGCACTGGAGCACAAAAGCAGGCCCTTCAACTGTGCTGCACTCTGGTCTTCTGCCTAGAACACAACCATAGTCCTCCAATACTTCCTTCATCTGTGTACCTCTCCAAGCTTTTCCCAAATTTTATAATTGAATCTGTATCTACCACATCCACTGGCTGCTCATTCAACACTCGTCCCACTCACTGAGTGAAGTTCGGAAGAAGAATTCAGAATATTTAAGACAAGGTCGAATAGATTTTTGCATAGAAGGGGAATTAAGGCTTCAGAAGAATACAGAAATTCCCCTTTTGATTCCCATTAGATAGTTCACATTTCACTCTAAACCTATGACCTCAAGATCTAGTCTCACCCTACCTCAGGGAATTAAAGCCTGCAGGCATTCATCCTATCTATAGCCCTCATCATTCGGATAACCTCTGTAAGATCTCCCCTCATTCTCTTGCACTGCAGGGAATAAAGTCCCAATCAGTCAACTTCTCCCATAACTCAGATCGTCCCGGCAACATCCTCGTAAATTTTCTTTCCGTTCTTTCAAGTTCATTGATAGTTTTCTTGTAGGTACCGTACTGTGCAAAAGTCTTGGGCACATAATAATAATGGTGCTTAAGACTTTTTCACAGTACCGTAGTAATTTTATGTATTGCACTGTACCGCTGCCACAAAACAAAACAAATTTCATGATGTGTGAGTGATGATAAACCTATTCTGATATGGGTCTCTGTTGTGGACTGAGAATGGGAAGGGGACAGAGTAATCACGGTTGGGAAAAGGGGAGAGGAGAGGGAAGGGAGCAGGGAGCACCAGAGAGACGTTAATCATCAGAAAACCAACTGTTTGGAATCAAATGACCTTGCCTGGGGTCTCAGGGCTGGGTGTGTCTGCACCCACGCCATCTGCCACCTGTCCCACACCCCTCCCATGGTGCTCTACCCAAGCCATTACCAATCTCCTTTGCTCCTGCCAGATTTTAAAACTTGCTCTCCATTCCACATTGACAAATACAGTACTGTGCAAAATTCATACGCATGCTAGCTATACAGTATATATGTGCCTGAAACTTTTGCAAGTACTGTAATTGACCACGACACCACACAATGCTTTAAATTCAACATCAGAAAAGTTTTCTATAACCTCAACATAACAAAACATCCCAATTCCTGTATTCAATGCTCTGATTTATGAGGGCCAATGTGCCAAAAGCTGTCTTCATGACCATACCTATCAGTGATTCGTCTTTCAGGAAATTATGCCTCTGTATTCTCACATCCCTTTGTCCTATTGCACACCTCAATGCCCTAATATTCACTGTGTAAATCCTACCCTGGTTTGTCCTCCCAAAGTGCAACACCTCGCAATTTTCTGCTTTTAAAATGTATCTACCATTTTTCAGCCCACTTTCCCAGCTGGTCCATATCACTTAGCAAACTTTGATATCCTCTTCCACTATGCCTCCAGTCTTGTGGTCATCTGCAAATTTGCTAATCCAATTTACCACAGTATCATTCAAATCACTAATATACAGTAGATGATAAACGACAACAAACCCAGAACCAATCCCTACGGCACTCCACTAGACAGGGGACTCCAGTCAGAGAGGCAACCATCTACTACTCTGGCTTTTCCTGCTAAGCCAGTGTTGAATTCCATTGCCTACTTCATCTTGAATGCCTAGTGAATTAACTTTCTGGAACAGCCTCATATGTGGGACATCGTCAAAGGCTTTGCTAAAGGTGGCTGTGATGCTGCTGTAAGTAAGCTTTTCATTGTGCCTGTACATTCACATACTTGTGCACATGGTAGTAAACTTGACTCTGACTCTTTTTATATTACCATTTCTTCATCTTTATTGTATCCCTTTCCTACAGTATCTGCCAACACAAAATCATCATAGATAAGACACTGCCACTTTCTCCGGTGCCACTGAGGAAATACACTAAATGCTGGCTTTGCCAGTGGCACTTTCATCTTGTCTACATTGAAGCAATATGGTTGAGTGTCGATTGTACTGTTAAGCACTGATTGGTAGAGACTGGGAATAAGGTGAGCAGTGGATGAGGTTCATGGTGCAGTTCATATGAGATGGAATTTGAAAATGAACCCGTTGACCTGATAATTAAGTATGTCCATCACCTCCCTCTGGTGCTCCTCCTTGTTCCCTTTCTTCCGTAGTCTTCTATCCTCTCCTATCAGATTGGTTCTTCTCCAGCCCTTTACCTCTTTCACCACTCAACTTTCCAGCTCCTATTTCACCTCTCCCCCTCTCCCGGTTTCACCTATCACCTACCACCTTGTACTTCTTCCTCCCTTCCCTCCACCTTCTTACTCTGACCTCTCCACTTTAGTCCTGATGAAGGGTCTCGGCCTGAAATGTTGACTCTTTATTCTCTTCCATACATGCTGCCTGGCCTGTTGAGTTCCTCCAGCATTTTGTGTGTGTGTTGCTTTGATAAAAGCATCCGCATTTCCACTTCTTCCATCAAGATTTCCAATCTAAATTTTTGAGCTTTTAATTCTTGGTCAAAGTACAGTTTTCAATTAAGTCCCATCAATAATAGTGTACCATTCCTTTAAGAGATGTAAGCTTCCTTTAAATGGCATTGGCCACAGGCAACATTGGATCATCTGTTGATGCGTACAGCTAATGAACAACGTGGATCTTTTGTCCATTCACTGACTAGGCCAACAGATACATCCTAACTCCTCCTGAACAGTGCAGCCAAACTGCTGAGGATCTGGCATCATGCCCAGTCAGACTGCATAAGGAAGGCAGATTTCCTTCCTTGAAGGACGTTTTTATGGATCTTTATGACAATCCAATAGTTTTATGATCACTATTAATGATAATGGCCTTTTAAAATCCCAGATTTTATTTAATTGTTTGAATTTAATTTCCCCAGCTGGCAAGATGAAATTCAACATCATCCCTTCAGACCTCTAAATGTTAACCCAGTAACTTAATCATCATGTTGCTGTATCATGGAGCCAGCTGGAAACAGCAATCATGTACAGCAGCAGGCAACACTATCATGCAATGCTTTTTGCAATGCTTTGAGAGGTTATACGTTCATGGTGTACCACAATCCTCCCCCCCCTCATCCATGGATTAGTCATTTTACCCCCTCCTCACCTACTGCCAGATTCACTGCATGTGATCCTTGCCAGACTATAGTGCAGATATACCATATTATTGAGATAATCAGTCTTGGAGGATTCATATACACCGCAGCTGCTCTGGCGGTCTGTCAATACAAAGGAATCTCACCCCTTCTGTAAAAATGCTTCATAACGTTCAGACTCATCTACTTACTACACCTCAAAAGACCAGCAGACATAGGAGCAGAATTAGGCCATTTGGCCCATCGAGTCTGCTCTGCTATTTCATCATGTTTGATCCATTTCCTTCTCAGGCCAGTCTCCTGCCTTCTCCCCGCATCCCTTCATTCCCTGATTAATCAAGAATCTATCAACCGCTGCCTTAAATATACCCAATGACTTGGCCTCCACAGCTGCCTGTGGCAATGAATTCTACAGATTCACCACCCTCTGGCTAAAGAACTTCCTCCACATCTCCATTCTAAAAGGATGCCCCTCTATCCTGAGGCTGTCTCCTCTGGTCTGAGACTCCCTCGCCATAGGAGGCATCTCCTAAACCTCCATTCTATGAGACCTTTCACCATTCAATAGGTTTCAATGAGGTTTCAACCACTCATTCTTCTGAATTCCAGTGAGTAGAGGCCCAGAGCCATCAAACACTTCTCATATGAGAAGCCTTTCAATCCCTGAGTCATTTTCGTGAACCTCCATTGAACCCTCTCCATTGTCAATACATCCTTTCTTAGATAAGGGGTCCAGAACTGCTCACAATACTCCAAGTGAGGCCTCGCGAGTGTTTTATAAGGAGATCACGCAGTCCATCAGATTCCTGCTGGCTCCCACCTGCAGTGAGCCATCAGTCCATTCTCTCTCCAGTCCATGCTCTCCATGCAAAAGAGGAACCTTGAGTAAAAAACAACCAGAGTCAAAAAGCCTCCAATAGCATGCAGACTATGCTGGAAGGGTTGTTGATATCTAAACACCAGGTGCAACTGAGAGTATAATGCTATGTAACCAAATGTCTAAAGCAAACATTTAGAATTCACAAACTGGGGTTATGGAGAAGATCTTGGATTGAGTTCTAACAATAATGCTCCAGGGAGTCATGTGATGGCTTCCTTTTTCAGGTACTGTACAATGTTTCCCTCCCCTAATCTCATGAAACAGCAGGGCCACTGGTTATAATAGGGCAGCTTTTGCTAAGCCAGGGGATCGCAACTAAGGGGCAGAAGACGCTGGTGGGAGTTGTGTACAGGCCACCTAACAGTAGTAGTGAGGTCGGAGGTGGTATTAAACAGGAAATTAGAAATGTGTGCAATAAAGGAACAGCAGTTATAATGGGTGACTTCAATCTACATGTAGACTGGGTGAACCAAATTGGTAAAGGTGCTGAGGAAGAGGATTTCTTGGAATGTATGCGGGATGGTTTTTTGAACCAACATGTCGAGGAACCAACTAGAGAGCAGGCTATTCTGGACTGGGTTTTGAGCAATGAGGAAGGGTTAATTAGCGATCTTGTCGTGAGGGGCCCCTTGGGTAAGAGTGACCATAATATGGTGGAATTCTTCATTAACATGGACAGTGACATAGTTAATTCAGAAACAAAGGTTCTGAACTTAAAGAGGGGTAACTTTGAAGGTATGAGACGTGAATTAGCTAAGATAGACTGGCAAATGACACTTAAAGGATTGACGGTGGATATGCAATGGCAAGCATTTAAAGGTTGCATGGATGAACTACAACAATTGTTCATCCCAGTTTGGCAAAAGAATAAATCAAGGAAGGTAGTGCACCGTGGCTGACAAGAGAAATTAGGGATAGTATCAATTCCAAAGAAGTAGCATACAAATTAGCCAGAGAAAGTGGCTCACCTGAGGACTGGGAGAAATTCAGAGTTCAGCAGAGGAGGACAAAGGGCTTAATTAGGAAGGGGAAAAAAGGTTATGAGAGAAAACTGGCAGAGAACATAAAAACGGACTGTAAAAGCTTTTATAGATATGTAAAAAGGAAAAGACTGGTAAAGACAAATGTAGGTCCCCTGCAGACAGAAACAGGTGAATTGATTATGGGGAGCAAGGACATGGCAGACCAATTGAATAATTACTTTGGTTCTGTCTTCACTAAGGAGGACATAAATAATCTTCCAGAAATAGTAAGGGACAGAGGGTCCAGTGAGATGGAGGAACTGAGTGAAATACATGTTAGTAGGGAAGTGGTGTTAGGTAAATTGAAGGGATTGAAGGCAGATAAATCCCCAGGGCCAGATGGTCTGCATCCTAGAGTGCTTAAGGAAGTAGCCCAAGAAATAGTGGATGCATTAGTGATAATTTTTCAAAACTCGTTAGATTCTGGACTAGTTCCTGAGGATTGGAGGGTGGCTAATGTAACCCCACTTTTTAAAAAAGGAGGGAGAGAGAAACCGGGGAATTATAGGCCGGTTAGCCTAACGTCGGTGGTGGGGAAACTGCTGGAGTCAGTTATCAAGGATGTGATAACAGCCCATTTGGAAAGTGGTGAAATGATCGGACAAAGTCAGCATGGATTTGTGAAAGGAAAATCATGTCTGACGAATCTCATAGAATTTTTTGAGGATGTAACTAGTAGAGTGGATAGGGGAGAACCAGTGGATGTGGTATATTTGGACTTTCAAAAGGCTTTTGACAAGGTCCCACACAGGAGATTAGTGTGCAAACTTAAAGCACACGGTATTGGGGGTAAGGTATTGGTGTGGGTGGAGAATTGGTTAGCAGACAGGAAGCAAAGAGTGGGAATAAATGGGACCTTTTCAGAATGGCAGGCGGTAACTAGTGGGGTACCGCAAGGCTCAGTGCTGGGACCCCAGTTGTTTACAATATATATTAATGACTTGGATGAGGGAATTAAATGCAGCATCTCCAAGTTTGCGGATGACACGAAGCTGGGTGGCAGTGTTAGCAGTGAGAAGGATGCTAAGAGGATGCAGGGTGACTTGGATAGGTTGGGTGAGTGGGCAAACTCATGGCAGATGCAATTTAATGTGGATAAATGTGAAGTTATCCACTTTGGTGGCAAAAATAGGAAAACAGATTATTATCTGAATGGTGGCCGATTAGGAAAAGGGGAGGTGCAACGAGACCTGGGTGTCATTATACACCAGTCATTGAAAGTGGGCATGCAGGTACAGCAGGCGGTGAAAAAGGCGAACGGTATGCTGGCATTTATAGCGAGAGGATTCGAGTACAGGAGCAGGGAGGTACTACTGCAGTTGTACAAGGCCTTGGTGAGAGCACACCTGGAGTATTGTGTGCAGTTTTGGTCCCCTAATCTGAGGAAAGACATCTTTGCCATAGAGGGAGTACAAAGAAGGTTCACCAGATTGATTCCTGGGATGGCAGGTCTTTCATATGAAGAAAGACTGGATGAACTGGGCTTGTACTCGTTGGAATTTAGAAGATTGACGGGGGATCTGATTGAAACGTATAAGATCCTAAAGGGATTGGACAGGCTAGATGCGGGAAGATTGTTCCCGATGTTGGGGAGGTCCAAAACGAGGGGTCACAGTTTGAGGATAGAGGGGAAGCCTTTTAGGACCGAGATTAGGAAAAACTTCTTCACACAGAGAGTGGTGAATCTTTGGAATTCTCTGCCACAGCAAACTGTTGAGGCCAGTTCATTGGCTATGTTTAAGAGGGAGTTAGATATGGCCCTTGTGGCTACAGGGGTCACGGGGTATGGAGGGAAGCTGGGTTCTGAGTTGGATGATCAGCCATGATCATAATAAATGGCGGTGCAGGCTCGAAGGGCCGAATGGCCTACTCCTGCACCTATTTTCTATGTTTCTATGTTTCTATGCAACGATGCTCTGAGATTTCTGCTAAACAGGAATCAAAACACAGAGGAGAGTGAAAGATACAAAGAGCTCTTTTCACAACATCAATTATCCCAAAGGACTGTAGAGTCAATGAGACCAATGGCATACTTCATTTAAATGTAGTTACATATGTGACACAACACATTGTATTTAAAGCATTGGAGTTGTTTCAGTGATAACCAGGACGCCTGGTTACAGATTGCCTTAACTCACAGAACATCCTCTTCTTATTTATTTCAAAGCTCTCTTTCCAAGCTGTCAGTGCTTTAGTGAAACCCCACCCTCCTGATGGTTGATTTAGGCTCAATGGGCTGAGGTAACAGTTTCTGTGCTGTATTGTAGGTCTCTATGATACTAATTGTCAGCCATTATAACTGCTGCAATGGGCTCCAAATGCGAGGAGTGTTGCTGGGGAAACAAGGCTGAGAAGCATGTTCAAAACATAAATGTACCACAGACAAATCCAACTGATGCCCAAAGAGCAGAGTTATGACTCAACAACTTTGAATGAAAATGACATCCACTCGCTGTAGAACATACCCAGTGTTTCCAGATTAAAATTCATGTTGTGCACGTCTCCTAACTAAGAGATGATAATAAGATTTTTATCCCTAGTTAAAGTGGCTAAATAAAATACAAATTTGTTTATATAATAGATCATAAACCATTGGTTTACATTCAGTTGTCCATCACGCATTGAATTATAATACCAAAAGCAAATCAAAAAGAGATAACATTTGTAAAAAGTGCCTAAATTTTTGGCTTGTTGATATATAGTCAGCACTAATAAGCAAGTCAGTGATCTAAAAGTTGATAGCCTTTTCTCTCTCCCACCATCTGCATAATTTTCTATTCAAGCTTAATGGCCTTGCATATTGCATCTGCACAGAATGTGCAAGGTTAATTAAGCATATCTCCTCTGTGAAAATGAAGAAGATTTTGAACCTACAATGGTAAAATTAGCTTTTATATAGCACCTGTAACATTGCAGAATACTATCATACAAGCAACTTCAAAGATGGATATTAAGACAAGGTGGGAGATATTAGGAAAGTCCTGGAGGAGCCTCTTCAAATACATAAGGAAAAAGTAAAGGCACCTTTAATCCTAGGGAGAATGTTCCACAATTTAATGTCTATATAGCAGTATACATACCACAAATGGATGGTCAATGGAAGGATTATGATAGTATTGGGGACGGCAGAATTCTCAGTAGGCTGAAGGGATGCAGAAGGTTACACAGGAGAAGTGAGACTTTGCAGAGGCTTGAACACGGATAATAACTTCAATAAAGATGGTTTAGGATACAGTGAAGGATGGTAAAGTGTGGGTATGGGGGAGGGGGGGTTGAAAAATCTAGTTCAAATCATTTTGGTCAGCTTTAGTAACCTGAAGGATTTTACAGCTTGTTTTTTTTTCCCTCTGCTACTATTGTTTTGGAGACTGGAGTTGGTATCTTCTAATCCAAACACATTCAAATTCCAAATGTCGGTGAGTATCAGTAACTGGTATTATGCTGCTTTAGCAAGAGTTGCAGAGCTTCCTCAACCTGTCAGGGCACTGAACACTCACCAATCTTTGGAAATATTCTCTAAGCAAGCTAAGGCCATCCATGACACCACTTTCATTAGTTCTCTGGCACTGAGTTTAATTAGGATGAAGAAGCCAATGGACCTACAGGGCACAGATCCATATATCATTCAAAATAGTGACACAGCTTAATAAGGTCATAAAAATTGCAAACAAAACATTTAGACACATTTAAAGGAATACCACTGAAAAGCAGAAAAATATGTTAAAAAAAATGAAATCTTAGTTATACAACCATTAAATTACAGGGAGTTGCTCATTTCTCTGATTATAAGAAGAATATAATAACTTGGAGATGGTGTGAAATGATTTATTTAGATGATTCCAGATCTGAAAAATTATAACTACTGAAGGGCCTGGATAGTCAAAATTCAATGATTTCAATTGATTTCAATGCAAGATTATTCATTTTGGGATGAGAAATAGAAATGCTTTTGGACTATTGAAATGTAGTTTTCAGAGTGTTCTCATATGTAATTGTAGTATGCAGGTGTTGCAAGTAATTGAAAAGAATTGAAATATTGCCTACTGGTGCAGCAGGACGGAGCACAAGAATAAAGGATTCTTGCTACTGCTCTGCAGGACTTTAGTGAAACCATGTTAAATGCTGTGAACTGGTTTGGATGTATTAGCTTTGGCGGGGATACAGAGAAGGTTTCCTGGATTCCTGGGATAAGGAAGTAATCTGGGCTGTTTTCTGAACATCCCATTCCATTCCTGAGATGTGTTGAAACAAACACAAAGCAGAATGAGCTCATATTCTATGGCCCTGAGAAGAATGATCGGTGATCTCACTGAAACATGCAAAATCTTGAGAGAACTTGGATACAGCAAAGATCTCTCTTCCAATGGAGAATCCAGAACTAAGGGAACATTAAGCTGGAAATGAGGAATAATTTCTTCTCTGAGAGTGGTGAATCTTTAGAATTTTCTATCTTACATGAGCATCAATGCTAAGTCTAAGTCTATTCGTGACTAAGATAATAGATTTTTGGCTACTGGGGAATTGAGGATTATGAGGAAAAGTGAAGCTGAGACTGATATCAGATTAGATAAGGTACTATGGAATAGCAGAGCAGGCTCATGAGATAATACGACCTACTCCTGCTCCAACCTCCTGTAATTTGTTCTTATTTTGTGGAACATTAATTATCTTTGGAAATTGGAGATTATTTATAGCATTTAAGCTCTCGATGATTTTGCTTCATAAACATTCATGTTTCTTGAAGGAGAAAATGATTTAGGCAAAGCTCATACATGGTGATGGATGAAATAGATGATAAATAAAGTACTATAGCAGTGGAGAAAAATGAGCTAAACAGAACTAAAACATCAGCTTTCTACATGTATTCAGGTGATCTTTATTGTAGTTTAGACCTGTTTTAAGCTTCTTATTTATCATACCCATTTATTTTCTCACTGTTCTTAATGAATACAAACTCAACGAGTTCATGTTTTGTGTTCCAGTGTCCATTATTCAATATTTATCCAGTTAAAATATATTATCTTCTCTTAGCTCACATAAGGTTTCCATCTTCGGAAAGCTTGTCAGTAGGCGTGAGTATTCTTTCATTTAATTCACTGAGTCATCAACATAAAAAACAAATCACTCCATTTCTACTATATGACTCACAATGGAATCTGTATTTCAAACTACAATAAAAATTTGAAATCATTACTTAATCCTCAGCTATAATGTTTCCAAATGGTAACCATTGAACACACAACTGACATGGAATCATGGTAAACATTAAGTATAACTTCCTCTCAATTTTTCTAAAGCAGTTAAATAATTGTGTCAAATTCTCAGTTTCCTCTTTGATACAGCAAGATATCCTCACAAGCCTAGAGCTGTTTCAGGGGAATTTGCAATATAGTAAGATAGAAATCAAAGCAGCTAATTTACATTTTTCAAGGTTCCACAAACAATTAAGAGCCAGACAAAGTTAGTGACAGATAAAATAAGTTTTAAAATACATACCAGGCTGGTTAAATTGAACATGGTGGTGGATTTAAGATAGCTATAGGTAAGGATAATATGGACCCTGCAGGAGAATATTAAATTGGAGCAGGACAAATTCCAAGACCGTTAGGCAGGAAAAAGGGAGAGATAATTGGGAACATTTGATTTTGGGAATCTCCACATCTGACATGCGGAGGGTGTTTAAAGAACAGCTGCACAGAGTACAGGACAGGTATATTCTAGTCAGAAGGAAGGACAATGATGGCAAGATAAAAGAACCTTGGATGTTGATAGAAGTAATGAATTTAGTCAAGATGAAAAAGGAAAAGTAACTAAAGCCTAGGAAGCTAGAATCAAACAGAACCCTTAAGCATTATAAAGAAGCCAGAAAGAAACTCAAGAAGGGAATTAGGAAAGCCAGGTGGTGCCATGAAAAGTCCTTGGCAAGTAGGAATAAAGAAAATCCCAAGGCATTCTATACATAATGTACATCAAGAACAAAAGGATAACTAGAGAGAGGGCAGGTCCAATCAATGATAAAGGAGGGAACATTTGCTTGTATGTGAAGGATGTGGGTGAGGTCCTTAATGAGTAACTTACATCAGCCTTCAGCAAGGAGAAGGATGTGGAGGATAGGGAGATCAGTGCTGAGCATATCGATATGCTAGGGTATTTTGAGGTAAGAGAGGAGAAAGAGTTCAATCTGTTTAGGTGTAAGTCCCCAGGGCCTGCTGGGATATACCTCAGGTTATTGAGAGAGGGAAGAGATGAGATTTCTGGGGCCTTGACCAGCATTTTTACATCCTCGCTAGCCACAGGCAAGATCCTGGAGGACTGTCAATTAGGTGATGTTGTTCTATTATTCAAGAAGGTAACCAGGGATAATCCTGGTAACTATTGACTGGTGAGTCTCACATCAGTAGTAGGGAAGTTACCAGAGAGAATTCTTAGGGATAGGATTTATGAGCATTTGGAAAACCATGGACTAGTTAGTTTTGTGTGGGGCAAGGCATGTCTTACCAACTTGACTCAGATTTTCTAAAGAGGTAATGAGGATGATTGATGAAGGTAGAGCTGTAGATGTTGTCTACATGGATTTTAGTAAGGCGTTTGACAAGCTCCTTCATGAGAGGCTCATCCAGAAGATTAAGATGCATGGAGTCCATGGTGAATTAGCCATTTGGATTCAGGGGTGGCTTGCCCATAGAAGACAGAGGCTAGCAGTCAAAAGGACTTATTCTAGCTGGAGGTTTGTGATTAATAGTGTTCCGCAGAGATCTGTATTGGGACCTCTGCCATTGGTAACATACACATATAAATGACCTGGATGAAAATGAAGATGGATGGGTTAGTATGTTTGCAGATGATATAAACATTGGTAGTGTTGTGAATAGCATAAAAGACTGGCAAAGAATATCGCGTGATATAGTTCAGTTATAGATATGGGCGGACCAATGGCAGATGAAGATTAACCCGGTCAAATGAGAAATGTTGCAGCTTGGTAGGTTAATAGCAAACAGACAGTACACTCTTAAGGTCAAGCCCTTTAACACTGTTAATGAGCAGAGGGATCTTGGAGTACACATTCATAGCTGCCTGAAAGTGGCTACACAGGTTGATAGGGTGTTAAGAAGGAATATAGCATGCTTGTCTTTATTGGTCAAGGCACTGAATTCAAACGTCAGGAAGTTTTGTTGCAGCTCTGTATAGCTCTGGTTAGGCCGCATCTGGAGTATTGTATGCAGTTCTGGTCACCCCATTACAGGAAGGATGTCAAGCCACTGGAGAGGATGCAAAAGATTTGCCAGGATGCTGCCTGTTTTGGAGGGCATGTGCTATAACAAGGCATTGGACAAACTTGAGTCGTTTTCTCTGGAGCACTGGAGGCTGAGGGGAGATCTGACAGAGATTTATAGGATTATGAGAGGCAGAGATACAGACAGTATCTTTTTCCCAGGGCTGAAATGTCTAATAGCAGAGAACATGCATTTAAGCTGAAATGGAGTAAGTTCAAAGAGATGTGAGGGACAAGATTTTTACACAGAGACCGTGGTGGATGCCTGGAATGTGCTGCCTGGGGTGGTGGTAGAGGCAGGTACATTAGGGATTTTTAAGAAGTATTTGCGTAGGCACATGAATGTGAGGAAAATGGAAGGATATCGACATTGTGTAGCCAGAGAGGATTAGCTCAGTTGGCCATTTAGTTACTATTTTAATCAGTTCGGCACAATATTGTGTGCTGGTGGGCCAGTTCCTGTGCTGTACTGTTCTCTGCTCTGTGTTCTATGGTAAATAAAATCATATAATACAAACCAATAATATCCATCAGTAACCATATGGAAGTCTGAGTGAGGAAGGGTTTTCAGTCGAAGGAAAAAAATCATGTGGGCATGTTCTGGGTGAATTTATGATGATTAAAGTGCATTGCAAAATGGAGTAAACATCCCTCTGTCTTGCGCTGCTAAACTCAACCCGGTTATTGTTCAATACTAACATTAGATTCTGGGGAAGTCACTGATAATACTATAGACCAGCATTAATGTGCATTTCTTTATCAGATCCAATTTCTGTATATGAAAAAAGGTTAAGGAATAGTAGATATAGATGTATTAAGAAACCATACAATAATATTGCAGCAACATACATCAAAGTTGCTGGTGAACGCAGCAGGCCAAGCAGCATCTGTAGGAAGAGGTGCAGTCGACATTTCAGGCCGAGATCCTTCTCAGGACTAACTGAAGGAAGAGTGATATTGCAGGTCAAACTTCCAGTCTAAAATAACTAAGAAATAACTCTGGAGAACAAGCATAACTTATTTAAAATGAAATTTCAATTTTAATTTCTCGAAATATGCGTTAGGATTGCTTTCTCATGCTATGCCTTAAGAATTTGAGTAATTGTATCACTGTACAACAGTATTTACACATCATTTTTACCACAGCAAAATCTCCCAAGCTGCTTTACAGGAGCATAAAAAGGCAAACTTTGACATGCAAGGAGATACTACAAGCTCCATTTGACACAATAGTATGCTTTTAGAAATTTCCTAAAGGAGATGAAGTTTGAGAGGCTTAGAAACTCTATGAATTCAAAGATATGGGCCAGAGCATCTGAAGGAGCAACCATCAGTGATGAAGTGGAAATATACGAGTTAGAGGAGCTGGAAGATTTTGGTCTGGTTGTAAATTAGTCTATTATTGCCATATTGAGGTGCAGTGAAAAACTTTGTCTTGCATGCCATGCATGCAGATCATTTCATCCAGTCAGATTACTGAGGTAATACAAAGGAAAAACAATAACAGAATTCAAAATAAAGTGTTAAAATTACAGGACAAAGAGTGATACAGGCAGTCAATAAGGGGCAAGGCCATAGGATATAGACTGTGAGGTCACAGTCTTATTACATCAGGGACTGTTCAGTAAGCTTATAACAGTGGGGTTGAAGATAAGTTTGAGTCTGGGGTAATGTGTGCGCAGGCTTTTGTATTGTCTGCCGATGGGGTGGGGGGGAGAAGAGACTGTCTGAGTGGGTGGGGTCATTGATATAAGGCCAATTACGGAACATAATGAGACCTTGAGGGGACTCACTATACCAATCCCAAACAGGGTGATGGGTGTTTGAGACTTGGTGTAAGTTTTGTAGAGACATCAGGTTATTTAATGTGCTGATTGACTGAAATAAGAAATCTCCAGGACAGCATAGTGAAGTCTAGAAATAAAGGCAGGGGCAAAGATTTCAATAGAGGATAGTCTGAGACAAGGTTATAGTCCCCTGTTGATGGTAAAGTAGAAAGCTACAGTTGAGACACAAGAGGAACTTAGAGTGGAACCTGGAGGTAACAATCAATCTATTGGACGAACTCTGTGGGTCGAGCCACATCTGTGCTAAGAGAGGAATTGTCGACGTTTTGGTTCAGAACCCTGCTTCAGAACTTATAGTGATTCATATAGGAAGACGAGGTTGTAAGCGATCCAATCCATCTTCATTTGGAAAGAAAAACAGGTGGAAAATACCAAGGCTTTAATCTTTTCATTCAGTGGGGAAAAATCAGTTCATGCAGTACTGGGCATGGGTCACGCAGACAATTAACAAATCTGCCCGAAAACATTCACCTCCTAGCCCATAGTCTAAAGGAAAACACAAAGCGTTTCTTCCACAGAAACTCCAACTAACTTCAGCAATCCTGCTTTGGTTTGCAAAGTTTTATTTGCCAAACACACAGTAGCAACCAGCCGCTGTTTATCCGGGCAGGGCACCTCCCCGACCGCCGCCTATCGAGTCCCGGCTCAGTCCCAGGTCAGAGCGGCGCAGGCGCGCGGCGGCTCGGCGTGCCGGCTCTGGGACATTCGCAGCAATGGCACGGTGCTGACAGCCAGACAGCAGCCGCCAGCGCAGGAGGAAGAACAGCGGCTCCGGAGAGCCCGCCCTCGCCACGAGTCGGAAATCTCCAGGCAAGGTGCGGTTAAAAGGGAAGGGAAGGGGTGCCCAGGTAAAAATGCAACGTTAAAGGTGGGCTACGGTGTGAGTGGCTGGCCGAGACAGGGGGAAGGCTGCTCACTGTTCCCGGGACAGCAGTCTGGGTTGGGGGTCAAATTTATCTCCGGCACCCCGCTCACAGTCAGCCCCTGCCTGGGCAACAAACCGTTGTTGCTCTCGAAGTCCAACATCTTAAAAAATATTTAAATATATACATAAAAACATAATATTTATGTGTTAGTGACAGTTTATTTGAGATGTGAACTATGCATCTTATTACTTTTTTGATACAGTCTTCAGATAGATGTTTTTGCCCCGAAGCAACAGGAAACAGGCTGAAAGTTAAGAGGTTTTCTTTTTGGTGTCCAGCGGATGGACTGCTATCGCTGGATTGAGCTTGAGTGTCGTGTTTGCAGGTGGGCTGCAGGCCGAGTCTCCAGCTTGGGCCGTGGTGCTGGTGGTGTCGACGGAGATTTCAGCACCACGGCGAGCACCTCGGAGTGGCACCTGGGAGAGCAGGCATGTGGCTAGAGCAAGGTGCCACGCCATCTTTACACTTTCAGAGATGGAGGGCAGTAGTGGCTGTGATGGAAAGGTATATTCAGATTCATGTGCTAATGTTCTGCCTAAAGGGCTTCAGCAAACAAACACTTTTAACACAGGCTGGCGCAGATGTTTTAGGATTACACTCCAAGTCTGAATTAGGTTATCAAATAGAGCGCGTTTAAAGGGCTAGGCTCAAAAATCAAATATTTATATTTATAATGTAAAAGTTAATCAAAATTAAAGTTGATCAAGATCTAATTCACCCTTTGGTAACCTGATCTACAACATACAATATCCTAAATGTGGTCACAGTGAAAATATGTTGCTAAGAATTCTATGGACAGCCTACTCTATAAGAGTAAGACAATATATACTGTGGCTTATTTCAATATCAATGTCCTGTGTAAAACTAGCCATGTCTCACAACTTCCTGTGATGAAGGAAAATATTAGGGGTGAGCGGATGCAAGACTATTCAAGATGATAGGATTCAAGGATGAAAATCCATACATTTGAAAAATTAGCAGTGCACTTTAACAGGGAAGCTAAGGATTTTGAATATGATGTGTTGGGATGAAAAGGAAAGATTGATGTTTTGGCTAAGACACAGGTAATACAATGCATTGGAGCTTTTGGTGTGTTACATTTCATGAAGAGTGGAACCAGAAAAAATAGCAAGGAAGATGAGTGATATACTTGGATATGGTGAATGAGGACCTGTCCCTGTAAAACTGAGAAAGGATTATTATGAAGTTGGGAAAAGATTGTCCTGATGGTAGGTTCTGATGGTCAACTCAAATTCAAAGAGGGCTACATTAAAGAAGAATCAAGGATTAGCTGGAAAGAGGCTAGTTTGCTGAGTTTTCAAGAAAGAGACAATCATTAGATAACAATGGTTGCAGATATGTGGAGCTGCTACATTTGGATGCTGATTCCATATTTTGTCACTCCTCTGGAGGCAACTAGCAATGTCATCCAGATATGAGCTTAACCTATTAATTTAAAATGAATTGAAATGTTAAGAATAATGAATACCTTATCTTGAAGGTGCTGGGTGCTAGAATGATGGTGATCTTCATAGTTGATGATGAGAATTCAGTGTGTCTTGCATGAACTCGCTGCTCATGACTTGCTCTAACTATTTGGAAACCTGTATCATTAATGTGAAAGAGGAAGTTGTAGGGCCTACTTCTTTGTGAGCAACAATGATTCTCATTTATATTTGGTAAGTGGACAGGTCAGATTCCAAATGCCGAATTGGTTGCATTTAACCATCTGGCCAAACACTGACTTCTTTGGATTTGCATTTTGGCTCATGCACAATCACAGTCACTTGCCAAGATTTTATACATAACAAATTGTTCCAATCAGTGAGATATTAAATGTCATATTAAATAATGTGAAAGACGTCTTTCGTTTAAAAAAAAAGTCATTAAAATCAAGCTAATAGTTATAGACCTTGGGCTTCATAATATCCTTCATCTGGTATTGTACAAAATTAAAACCTATATTAAATATTCTGAATTAACCGTGATTATTTTTCATAAAATACTGTGTATCTTCTTCCTCCGTATTGCTGTGAAGTAATAAATGGAAAACCTTTGTAAATACTCATGATGTATTATCTGTTTCCACAAGAAGCAACAGATTGCATGGTTTATTGTTGCTATGTTAAGTAACATGATCATTTCCTGCAGATACAAATTGATTAGCTGAGGGTCAGAGTCAAAATAATTATTCAGAAATCAATAATATTATTGATGGTAAATTACGGCAAATCAAAGTACTCAATGCAGAATGAAAATAGTTTATTCTTATTTATGGTTGCCATGCATATTTGAGGAAGAACTCACTTACACATGCTTTTTCATAGCAGAAGTTTTGATATAGTTGTGAAACCTTACCAACTGTTTTGGATGAAAGTAGCATATTTGTTGACCAAACATAAGTTTTTCATGATCTACAGTTTGGAATGCAGCTGTAAAAGATGAGTCTATGTGCTGAGATATGCCAGCTGCAGAACACTAACCACAGTGCAGATGCATTGCCCCAACGTTATGGAGTCCGATCATACCTACACCAGTTCTATGAAGACTGCACTGCGACCATCTGGGAGCATGATGACAGTTTTCAGATTAAGAGATCCCCAAGTAGATGGAGCTCTATCTTCTGGAAGGTATGAATGATATTGCTCTCAATAACATCAATCAATTTTTAGTTTTATTGGTCAGGAACTGGTGGAAGATAATAGTGAGATCATGATGTCTGCATGTCAAAGTACTTGATTAGCTGCATAAAAATGGCAGAAATCTGTGGGGAAAAATATGTCAATGAGCTCTAATTCTCAAATTACAAATTTCCTATGTCGCTCCTGGTTAAGTAAAATTAGTCAGGCTTCTGTGAGGCTCCTTGCTCCATGCTATGATGTTGTTCTGTTTCTACCACTGAAATTAATTAATTTTAACTGTAGCCATATCGTGCTGATAGTTGATAATAAGGACCTGGGTAGTGATATGATTTTGATGCTACTCAGTGATTAAGGCCCAGAAAAGCAGCAATGAAGCTGTGGAGTTCCACCCCATCAGGTAGTAAATCGTGGTTTTTAGTTTCTTATCTTACCATCTGTGTTCAATTTCCCACTTCCCTCCTTACCAAATTCTTTCATCCACTTCTCTTGCATTCCCTTCCCAATTGTGTGTTGTTCAATATTCTTTAAATTTAATTGGTTAAAGATATAAACCATTAGCCTTAACATCCCCAGAGCCTGAGAAGCAGATTTGACTTCACAATGTCATCAATTCCGCTATCTGTGATGCAATATCATGTGACTAAAGAGCTAATATATAAAAGAATTTAATTCACAGTGTTCATCATGAGATGTGCTGCTTCAACAACTCCTGGGCCAACAGGGATATTCATGTGTTAAAAATGAAAAATTCATGTGCATTTCCTCGCAATATCCGCCCCCAGTTATCATGCTTTTGTAAAAAAAAACTGCGTATCCTTTCAGATTCCTATATAAATATATTCCTTGACAGTGGTTATACTTCATTTCACATTTCCATGCTTTTCAGTCTGCACTGCATTGAGAATCCTCCACTCCAATTTGCAAATGGCCACTTTATACTACCTCCAACGGGATCCCACTACTAAGCACATCTTTCCCTTCCCCCCCTGCATTCCGCAGGGATCGCTCCCTACGCAACTCCCTTGTCCATTTGTCCCCCCCATCCCTCCCCACTGATCTCCCTCCTGGCACTTATCCGTGTAAGCGGAACAAGTGCTACACATGCCCTTACACTTCCTCCCTTACCACCATTCAGGGCCCCAAACAGTCCTTCCAGGTGAGGCATCACTTCACCTGTGAGTCGACTGGGGTGATATACTGCGTCCGGTGCTCCCGATGTGGCCTTTTATATATTGGCGAGACCCGACGCAGACTGGGAGACCGCTTTGCTGAACATCTACGCTCTGTCCGCCAGAGAAAGCAGGATCTCCCAGTGGCCACACATTTTAATTCCACATCCCATTCCCATTCTGACATGTCTATCCACGGCCTCCTCTACTGTAAAGATGAAGCCACACTCAGGTTGGAGGAACAATACCTTATATTCCGTCTGGGTAGCCTCCAACCTGATGGCATGAACATCGACTTCTCTAACTTCCACTAAGGCCCCACCTCCCCCTCGTACCTCATCTGTTACTTATTTTTATGCACACATTCTTTCTCTCACTCTCCTTTTTCTCCCTCTGTCCCTCTGAATATACCTCTTGCCCATCCTCTGGGTCCCCCCCCCCGTCTTTCTTCCCGGACCTCCTGCCCCATGATCCTCTCGTATCCCCTTTTGCCTATCACCTGTCCAGCTCTTGGCTCCATCCCTCCCCCTCCTGTCTTCTCCTATCATTTTGGATATTCCCCTCCCCCTCCAGCTTTCAAATCCCTTACTCACTCTTCCTTCAGTTAGTCCTGACGAAGGGTCTCGGCCTGAAACGTCGACTGCGCCTCTTCCTACAGATGCTGCCTGGCCTGCTGCGTTCACCAGTGACTTTGATGTGTGTTACTTTATACTATCTAACTATAACTAAAGGTATAAAATGTTAAAAATAAATAACAATGACAAGCACATACAATGTTAAAATGGATATTATAACTGCACAAATGGAATCATCCCTAATAATAACCAAACTCCTAGGTATCTAGATATGTCTAACTACTCATCAAAGTGGCAGTACTGTATAGGTTGGAACTTTTCTGGTATCTGCAAAGCATAAGCATTCTGATTGTTGCACCACACTTCACATTAAACCTTGCATAATTATGTTAAAACACAAGGATTTCAATCTTGCTTTCTTGAGCTGAGAAGCTAATTTATTTCTAAAGTTGCCAATAGATTAAACCATCACACATTTCATTAATATTTGAACATTACCCAATAAAGATGCAAATTATTGCAATCTCATGATTCCAGAAAGACCTTATACTGAAAAATAGGTCAGTATACCTTTTAAGTCAATCTCAAAATGTTCATTGTCACGTATCTCATTGAGCGAGCTGTAATTTTGAGCTGGTGATTGTAGAATTGACAGTATTTTCAGATTTTATTACTGCAAAATGTCTATATATATATTGAGGTTTTTAAATCATGTAAAATGCTTTGTTATGATTTTATAGGTTGGACTAACAGCTGGGATAACCATGCTTCTTATAGGATTGGTAGTAATTGCAACTGGCTATTTGGTGCCACCAAAAATTGAAGCATTTGGAGAGGAAGAGGAAGATTTTCTGGTGGTGGATGGGCATGCAATCCAATTCAACATGGCACTGGTTATTTGTAAACTGGCAGGTGCTATCCTCTTTTGCATTGGAGGGATGATAATGGCTGTCTGCCTCTTGATGTCTGCCTTTGCCACAAGTTACTCCAAAGAGGAAAAATACCTTCAGCAGAAATTTAAAGAACGCATAGCTGAAACCCAGACTTCAAGCAAACCCATAACTAAAGCACCTGCTCCAGGTGAACGTAAAATTCCCATCACCTTATCCAAAGTACACAATGTGCAGCCTCCATCGGAGACCTAAACTGTAAATAGTAAACTGTAAATTAGCTGTATCAGAGCAGGTCTTTTTAAATGTTTTACCATATTTTTATAGCAGTTTAGAGACAGCTTATGTATCCAACTACTAAAATTCAAATTCATGTCTTTATTTAGTAAGTTAGTCGTGTGAAATGTCTAATGCAAGATTCAGCCTCATTTCAATCTTATGAGACAATTTCTTGGAAGCTGTAACATGCAGATGACTTTGTTCCCAAAGTGCAATTGCTTTTATGTGTATTTGAAAGAAATTAAAGTATTTGAGTGATAACTGAGCCAAATTTTTATTTTTTTTTTACCTTTTTCCTCTACTCTACTTTCACCTATGGTTTTAATTTCCTAATTACAGAACACCTTAATGTATTGCACTTGCTTCCAGAGCCACCTGGAACTGCAGAATTAAATCAGAATTAAAACATGTAAATACAGATCCTTTATTTTTTTCTGTAGGATAACACAGGTGAGTAGAACAAACATGGTCTTGTTGCTAAGCTGTTGGTCTCACTTTAATAAAACAAGAGAAACTGGGTAAGAACTGTTACTACTGGGAAACCATTTCATAAATCATCACTAACCTACATTGTTAAAATGGAATAGAGAGAGCTGCACTCCCCAATGACTCTACCTTGCTTTACTAACATGAATACTTGGTGCTGATATTGTCTCTAAAGTGAAAATAATTACCCACTTGTTGAAATCCCTACCTTTGAGCATGAGTTTGGAAAGAAAAATGATCACAAAGTGCAACACAACATCATATTCGTCATTGAACAACAAATAAAGATATAAATGGAAATTATTAATTCTTATTTATATACTATATCAGAATTACCAATTTCTCGGTTTATATATTGTACCATTTCAGGAAAGAACTATAGAGCTTTTTGTGTGTGTGTGTGTGTCCATTGAATAGGATAGTTTTATTCAAATTCCTAGAGTTAAGCAAAAGTAGGGGAGTTACTTTTCATTTACTTTGTTTCTTCTGTGAAATTCTATTTTAAAATTCAAGTTTTCAGTATTATGTAATATGTGTACAGTATAGTGAATACAGTTACAAGGGAAAGCAGTAGAACGGCCCAGGAGAATGCTTTATCTGCAGTATTGGGCCTATTATTTTAAGCGCCTCATGGTCATGTAGGGTTTTACCTGGAGCAGTCTCACACAACCTTGCTCTCTCTACATGACAGCATGTTGCTCTTTCATTGTCTTCCTCTAGCAAATAATTGACCTTCACAAGAAAAATCAAAAATGTCACCAAGTCACTTTATTTACAGTGCAGTAATGAAATATAAAATAGAGCACATTATAACTCAACTTGCCAAGGAAATATTGATAGCATTAATGTGTCAATATGAATGATGCATTTTATACAGATACTAGTTTCTAGGAAACATTAATGTCAATAAAGGATGGTTTATTTACACAGTCTGAAAGGCAATGATGAATGCTATCACCCTAATGCCATTGGTGTAACATCTATAATATGTGCAAAATCTTAAGAACAGTTTTTTTCCCCTCACTAAGCAACTATGATGAGTTCTGCAGTTTTAACAGTGACTACAGTTGAAACATTAACAACGTACAAAGGAAATTACAAGATATTACATCAATAATAGTGTGTTAATTACTCAGGCCAATAATCTATTACACCTAGTGAGAGAAACATGTGAAAGGATAATAAGTTAGGTTTTATTCTGTCAAGCAATATTTTACATTTCTATCAGTTGGGAACCTTGCCCTCTATCACGATGGGTAATAAACCTGGTCACTGGACAACTGAAATAAATAAAACAATGGTTTAGAAAGCAACTTTCACCATTGGCTGGCAATAATTGCACATGCAATGCTTGATTAAGGGCAAAGGTAGAGTGCCTCATTTAAATTCTGAAGATCCTTTTGGATGAGCTTGGCTGCATAACACAACAATTTAGAATATAATCCCTTTGTGATCTGGACCCGAACCCAGACAGAAGATGTGATCCATTGCTCTCAGTCCATTGTTCAGCATTTACACTACAACATGCCCATAAAGTGAAACTGAAAAGGCAGTGACATTTAAAGATCACAATTATATCTGACCAAGGAAGAAGTTCCAGTCATGGGTTTAGATCTTGTATTGGGTTGACATTGTTGCACAGAATGAAACAAGAAATAGACTCATAACATGATTTTGAAAGAAAATTGTCTTCAATATTTAATTTCAGGGATGGGAGTGGGTGGGTTGGAAGAGGGTGCTATCATTAACCCAATAGTTCTGTGGTCTTAAGATTAATTGGAATCAATGCTTAACCAGAATGTAAAATGGATGATCAATTCCAAACTGTCCAGGACAGACTTCACTCTGTTGTATTCCCACAATATTTTGCTTTCATTTCAAATCTACTCGCACAGTTTGCTTGAAATATCCTTTCTATTATCCCAATTCAATTGACTTTTATAGATTTTTCATTTGACCCAGTGATGTTTGCTTAGATATCTTATAATCTGCTGCCTTTCTCTTCCTCATTTTTTAAATGATACATCATAGATCATAAAACATACAAAGTAAAATAAAATTTACCTATCTCCCACATACTTAGTACTAATGGCCACAGATTCATTGACTTTGAAAGAAAACCCGCAAGTGCCACAGTGTCGAATTTGATACTTACAATGCCCAGCTGCCTTTCCCTGCACTGCACAGTGAACTAAGCGCAGCTGAGTGAATCTGCACTGTTAAACATTTCTATATGTTCTGCCTCACTATTCCCTCCAATTCCATCAATCCCAATTATGCCAAGAATAGTTCTGGAATCTAATCAAAGTGACATACTGAAGGATGAAAGAAGGCTGCAAGGATCTAAGAATCTTTTAAATAGTGGTTTGCAGTGAAATCACTAATTACCTCAACATGTTTAGAAATGGTATCAAAAGTACCTGTCACAGTCCGTCCATTTGAAGTAACATAGAATACAGCACAAAATGTAAGGTGGATACAGCATTCACATGGGTAATTCACTATTTTTTAAATGGTGTAAGATGCATATATTCATAACTGGTAACTGTTAAGCTTTTGGATTGTTGTAAACAAAAGCACCTACAACTTTACTTAGATCCTTTGGAGATGGTAATCTGTTACTCTTGCCTGATCCGGTTGTATTTAGCTGCTGTGCCTCAGAAACAACCAAGCAAGCCGCGTGTCTATGTCATTAAGCGGCAGCAGTAGCTCAGAAAGGTGACGCCGCACCTTCTCATGAATAATTGGAGACAAACATGGAGAGATATAAATGCTTGCAATGGCAACAACCCACAAGGAACATAAAATATGGCTTAATCACATTCATCTTAACTGGTGGAAAGTTTATCTGAACAAATAATTTATTCCATTAAACATTTATCTTTTATGCCTTTGATATAAAGGCAGAGCTTTAGAAATCCTTGAAGGGCATTGGAATATTTTGACATTATCATCTTCTTTCTACCAGCCTTGCAGATGAATCCCCACAAAAAAAGCATGTTCACCCATGCTGAGCATTAAATGTAGCAACATCATCAGCACTTGCATTGAAGCACCAACTCTACATCAGTAGCAATTTGTTCAAAAAATCATTAGCTAATTCTTCCATTGGCATGGTTAGTTCATTATCTCGCAAGTGCTGAAGCTTAATTTTTTGAAGCAGGGAAATTGGAGTCGTCGATCCTTAACTTTTGCCACAGTGTTTTCATTATTTCATCTCATCTGCTGTACAGTGTGTAGCATGTGGCCACAGCATATCACCCATAGCTGATTCAACTAAACAGCCGACAAATATCATACTGGGCAGCAGGCATTAAATGTGACTTCTATAAGTCATAATAGATAAGAAAATGTACAACAAAACAAAAACTCATACTTGTTGACTTATTTTATATATATATATGCCAACGTGTAATCACGTACCAATCCTAGTGATAGTTGTACCTTTATTGTTGCTCCAGGAATTCAGAAAGCAAAGTACAAATCTCTCAACAGAGATTTAGTTTTGTTGGAGTATCTGGATTGGAATATTTGTTCATTTCACATTTCCTACTTAGATTTTGCGGGAACCTCTAAAATATAATTGAAAACAGGCTATTTTAAATTTTATCAATACTATTTCCTTGCTCCCGTTTTAATAGGAACTACCAACATAAGCAAGTTATGTGGTAACCAGCCTTCCAACTGGGAGAAGCACGACGGTTCTCCCATAGCCAAGGAGGGTACAATTACAACTTGAGGAATTTGGATAGGTAGTTTTCAAAACAAACATGGGCATTAGAGCTTACAATGGAAATAAAAAATAAGGCCAAATATAGTTCTTCCTAATTGGGGAAAAATTATATTTATGTCCCCTGGTCATAATACTCCCTGCACTTCATTTAAAATTATATGTACTTGATTATAAACAGGCCAACCACAGAACAACAACAGCACACTGAAACAATTTTGTCCTTATCAATTCACAGTTCCAGCCAGGGGAGAAACTGTAATCATGACATAAAAGGTGGGAAGAAAATGAAATGTATGGAATTGTGCTATGTTTGCCAACTTGTAATGTGCTGTAAGTTCACAGAGCCAAGACAGCACGTCCTGTGGCCGATTGAATAATTTCTTTTCCATCTGTTTCCAGAGGTTTGGGTATGCTTTCTGCAGGACTTGCTAATATTTCTTCCAGGTTATTATCATCCTGTGTAAAGCAAAAACAAAAAGGGGAATGTAAAGATCAGTACTAATAGCCATACTTTTATTTATAGTGGCAAATCCGTTTGAAATGCAATAAGGATGACACAACGGTAATTTATTTTTGAAAAAGAGCACCATAAGACAAATATAATGCTAAATTACATATTACCAGACAACTAATAGCCTCCTTCAAGCTGGGTATAACTGAAGATAGTTAATTCACTTTAAATAGGGTGTATTTCAACACACGCACATACACAATAATAACTTTCAAAACTGTAATTGGATCAAGTTAATAACACTGTGCAAATATTGGGCTATGTGTTCAGATAAAAGGATATTCCTAAATTTACACTATTAATTGAATAAACTGTATTCTAGGGATTGGTGTTACCACAATGGTATGTTAACAAAATGAAACACTGAAATACTTGCAAAGACCAACTGCAGGAGTATTGAGGCCATGATCACCCAGCACCAGCTGCAGTGGCTGGGGCATGTGATAAGGATGCCCCCATGCCAGCTACCCCACTGAGTGTTATACGGCCAGCTACATCATGGTCAACGCACAGCTGGAAAGCTGAAGAAGCGCTATAAGGATCAGATGAAGAATGCTTTAAGGAAGTGCAAGATCAGACCCGAGGACCTGGAGGAGGTTGCTGCTGACTGTCCCACTTGTGTAGGGACAGGGTTCGTATTCTGGAGATGGAAAGTACAACCAGAAGACAGCAGAAGAGAGCCAGGAGAAATGCAGCCATGGTTGCCACCACTACTACATATACATGTCCCATCTGCAATAGAGCTTGTGGGTCCAGGATAGGACTGTATAGTCATCAAAGATCTCACTGTTAAAGGAGAGAACGTCGTCATCAGATTTCGATGGACAACCGAAGAAGAAGATGTTAACAGATTAATAAACCAGCAGTGTGGACTATCAATCTGAATATACAAAGTCAAATCCCATCATGGAATATCCATTCAGATTAACAACTTGAAAGTTAAAGAGAAAATATATTGGCAATAATGACCACCAAACTGCAAGGTTTTCATAAAAACCCATTGGGTTACAGTAGAGAAAATCTGGCATCCTGATCCCTCGTGGCCTTTATGTGACTCCAGAATTACAACATTTCTTTCTTTTAACTGAAATGGCTCAGCAAAGTACTCAGTTGTATTGAACCAGCTCCTTAAGAAAAGAAAGCAATACGATGGGATGGGCCACCCACATTGACTTAGGGACAGCTAAGTGGCTTAATAACCTTCAAAGGTCCTCTTCACTAACTTATGGGGTCTGTCGTCTGAAATCAGGGAGATATTCCATAGAGTAGCATCGTAGCTTTGATCGTACATTGGAGACAAGCACCAAACTCCCCCAAACACAAATGCAATTACAACCTTCTGTCCCATCACAGGACCGGCTCAACAAGAATAGTGTCACTGCAGTGTACAGGCAGGAAAGAATATTGCTACAAATACTCAATATTGACTTCAACCATCATTAAGTCTCACAGCATTAAGTTAAACACGGACAAGGAGCTTTGCTCTTGATTATGACTTTCGATCTCCTTCATCTGATGAATCAGTACTCCTCCGCATTGAACCACACGTAGAAGAAGCATACTTAGCAAGGACACAGGATATACGTGGCTTGGTAACATTGTGCTGGCTGAGACCTGAGAATCGGGTTTCCAGTCTGATGCTGCAGGTGGTAATGAACAAACATGAGAGATAAACCAACCTGACCACATCTTCAATTTACTTGTAACAACTACCTATAAAAGTAGTGCCAGAAATTACTTGCAAATGATCCACATGAAAACAGTCCCATCAGCACTCTGAGTATACCACTATGTTATCTTGCACCTTAATCATGATAATGGGACAGGCTTGGAGCAGTTCTGGCAGCTCACAGCTGGACATCTACAAGTTGCAGCAGTACTACAGTCATTCTCCCCACGGCCAGAGAAGTCCATTATCCTAGTGTTACAAACTCTCTTTCAATGAGGACTACAGAATGGCATGCCAGGAGCAGCAACAGTTTTAGCTAATCATCAGATGCTAAGCTGGCATTGTTGCCATACAGGACAATGTGTATGAAAAGCATCGTACAACAGTAAATGATTCAACAGCCATTGGATCAGACCAAAGCTCTACAAACACAAAATACTCTGCAGATGCTGGGGTCAAAGCAACACTCACAACACGCTGGAGGAACTCAGCAGGTCGGGCAGCATCCGTGGAAACGATCAGTCAACGTTTGGGGTTCCGGCCCGAAACATTGACTGATCGTTTCCACGGATGCTGCCCGACCTGCTGAGTTCCTTCAGCATGTTGTGAGTGTTGCAAAGCTCCATATTCCTGACGCATGTAGGTATGAATCATTGGGTGCAATTAAAGAGTTAAAAATTCAAATTAATTTTATTATCCAAGTTCATATATGTCACCTTATACTACCTTGAGATTAATTTTCTTGCAGGCATTCACAGTAGAACAAAGAAATACAATATAATCAATGAAAAACTACACACAAAGATTGCCAAACAACTGATGCGCAAAAAAATCAAAGTGTGTACATACCAAAAAAAAAGATATAAATAAATAAATAATACAGAGAACACGAATTGCAGGGTCCTTGAGAGTGAGCACACGTGTTATGGGATCAGTTCAGAGTTGAGATTATTCAGGAGCCTGATAGTTGAAGGGTAATAACGGTTCTTCAGTCTGGTGGCATGGAACCTCAGGCTCCTGTACCTCCTGAAAACAGCGGTGAGAAGAGAGCCTGGTCTAGTTGATGGAGGTCCATGTTGATGGATGCTGCTTTCTTGTGGCAGTGCTCTTTGTACATGTGCTTAATAGCAGGGAGGGCTTTGCCTGTGATGGACTATACTGTAGACACCACTTTTTGAAGGTTTGTCCATTCTTGGGCATCAGTGCTTCTATACCAAGCCATTACACACCCAGTCAGGATACCCTCCCAAGAGCACTAATTAAATAAACAATGTGCAGTGAAAGTCAACCAACAGGTAAATCTCTGACAAGATATGAATCCAATATTTAAAACCGTGTCATCTAATTATGAGCAGCTCTCATCCATGAATGAGGTGTAATGGTACATTATGCCCCACAAAAAGACTGTCAGTTGTTCTTTGTTACCCCCAATTTTGCTTTCATGGAACGATTTAACCATCTATTAAAAAAAGGTGATTAATACAGATCAACAATCTGGGATTAAAATAAAGCTTTAAATTTTCATTTCTCTCAAGAGACCTTACTCTTTATGCTAATCTTCAATTTTACTTGAGGTTTTATTTTACTTATTGCCCCCAATACAAGGCATTGCACATTTATATTAAGCTTAACTTTTATCTTCTGTTTTGTCCGGCTAGTACTTGACAAGAGTTCACTTGCCTTTCTCAAAGCCAGTATAATGTTAAAGAATAACCTCTCCCTTTCATCTAATTGTATTTATGTCATTTAGAAATAAAACACAAGTGACAGGCCCTTCCGGCTCTACGAGCCTGCGCTGCTCAATCACACCCCCGTGATCAATCGACCCACTGAACCCAGACGTCTTTGGAACGTCGGAGGAAACGGGAGCACCTGCAGGAAACCCAGGTGGTCACGGAGAACGTACAAACTCCTTACAGACAGCAGCAGAATGGAACCTGGGTTGTTGTCACTGTAATATCATCGCATTAGCTGCTGCACTACTGTGTCACCCAGAAAATATTATTTACCTAGCTCTCTAATCAGAATCACGTTTAATATTAATGGCATATGTTAGGAAATTTGATGCCGTTCAGCAGCAGTACATCGCAATGCATAATAATAAAACCTGTGAATCACAGTAAAAATTACATATATATATATATTTATTTTAAATAAGTAGTGGAAAAAGAGAATAAAAGGAAAAGTCCAGCCATGATAGAACAGTGTTGCAGATTCAATGGACCTAATCCTGTTCCTATGTGTTATAGTTCTACAACCTGATGGTCCTTTAATTCTGCAGTCACTTCTTTGTCTTCCCCAGATCAGATTGTTTTTCTTTCCTTTGTTATTTCATATAAAACTGATGCCAAAGATCCAGTGTCACCATATTTTACTCCCATCCCAGCTCCCTTTCAGCTAATCTCTGTATCCAGGATACCATAGGTCTGATATACTGTAACTTAAAACTGTGACAGCACCATTGAGGGAAACATTGGCTAGTGGGAGGGAATATTCTTGGCAACTCTTACACTAAGTCTGATTCTAACCTCCCCCAGCAGCCAGGAGCAGGACAGGAGTTACTGAGACATTCTCAAATGGCTTTACAAGTCCAAAAGCTAGAAGGCATGATATTAAATTAATTTTTTTTTAAATCTGCAGATGCTATAAATCTGAAATGAAAACAAAGAATGCTGGGAACACTCAGCAGGCCAGGCAGTGTCTGTGGAAAGTGAAGGTCTGAGATTTTCATTAAGAGTCAATTTTAGGATCATTATAAAAGAAGAAAGCGATTTTTCGGCTATTTGTTTCATACCATAGGTCATTAGCAGGTCCAACCAAAAAATGGCAAATATTGTATTGCCTTAACTTTGTTAGATAAATGAGGAACTCAATGAACAGCAAGCTCATTATTGGCTGGATGCAGAAATCCCACAAATGAGGAGGTAGCTGAAATTAGTATGCTAGTCTAGATAGATAAATAATACATTAACATAATCGGGACAGGAGATACAAAAGTATGTTCTCAATGTGTTGTGCAGGATTGGACAGGATGTGCCAAAGACACTGAGAGTTAAATGGTTTCTTTACTGCTGTGAAATTCAATGAATTCAATCTAACTTATCTTCAATCTAGCCCTGCAAAATAGAACTAGATGGTCAGGAGATAGCACTTGTTTTGTGTAGAAGCCTAAAGTCAACAAATTGTTCTACAGCCCCTTTCAGACCAGCTCCCCACTGAAGCTTGAATCTTGAATAAACTGTGAATTCCACATCCCCTCTCAAGATGGTCTTAAGTACATTGAAGCCAAGTCATCGATGTGAGATAGGAAAAGCTGTAGCTATTCACTCACAGCTCCTTCAAACAGTGACATGATAGTTCCCTGTTTTAATGATGTTGATTATGGAATTAAAATTTGCCCTCGTACTTCAAATCTGCACTCACAGTTGGGTCTTTTATGTCAACCTATGAAGGCAGATGGGGCCTTGGTTTATTCATTCAAAAGCAGTGCAATAATGCATTAATAATGCACTAGAAAGTCAACCAAGACTAGCCCATACCAAACAGAAATCCAGCATAAGACAGGTAATGAAGCAGAACATTTTGTGTGTTTTCCAATGTCTGAAACAATGATTAATTCTCCAGTGACACTCTGAACAACTCACCGTTCTGCTAGGTTCCTCCATGTTCATGGATACTGCCCAGAATCCATTTATGTTGTTGAATCATTGATGAACTTTCTGTTTTGATAGATCTCCAGAGTTACCCCACCAATGTCTTATTTTAATTGTTTCGTTAGTGCGAATTATAAACAATTTTAAATGAACTACATCATCTTGTATTTGCAGCACTACTATTTAATTATTAACAGATCCTGATAGGATTGGAAGTGACATGAATTTTAATATAATTGAATATGCACAGACATAATAGTTCTTACTGTAGATAAACTAGTACTGTGATTATTCTAAACTTACCAGTAACCAAGTCTATCAAGATCAGTTCACAATTAAACAGTACATATTGGTATCGGGCACCCTGGCCATCTTTATAAGTCTGCAAAGAGTTCTGTCCTCCCTTTCGAAACTGTTTTTGTTTAATTCAACAGCATTCCGAAGGAAGTAATAATGCACCTCAGGTACATCAAGCAGACACTGAAGCAGAAGAAAGCCAGCTTTAAACAAAGCAAAACTACTCCAAGGCAGCAAACAACTGAAACAACACAGACAGTAGCATGTAGGGCAAAGATATCTAATCTCAGGGATAAGAAATGCACTGGAAACTGGAACAGAGAAATCAATGAAATAGCTCACTTGATTGATGGGATTTTGTATTTAAATACACAAAATCTCCCAGTACTTTTACAGTTCAGCAACCTCTTTCACTTAAAAAATGAGTTGGCTAATATAATTAAGGCAAGGAAAACACTAACTAATTAAAAATTAATTGAACTGATTTTTTTTGTTGATGCAATTTCATTTCCATGTCCATTTTCTCTGCGTGACCAAACACAGATTAGGACTTGGTTATATTAGAAAAATCAGTAACTGCAGACTTTGATTTATTAAACTGGGTCAGGTTACAGCAGAGAGTAGCAGAGAAAATAGGGATTGGGAAAGTGTAGAGAAACATGGGGAAAGCTGTGAATTAAATATTGATTCAACTATCAAATATGTTGGTCTCGACTGGTTTGCAGCAAGTTGAATCTTTATTAATGCAGATCATTCTGGAAGGTAGCTGTTGAATTCTGTTGTTCTCAATTTTTAAATTTAAATATACATTTCAAATACTATTTTTTTAACCCTTTTACCACGATTATTCTGATTAAAAGCTACCTAAAAGCCACCGTGGTTGAAGATTTATATTTGATCCTGAGACTTATAATGCTATCTATCAGGTAGATCTTTAGAGAAATATCATTTGTAACCCAGCGTAATCCATAATGTATAACAGTCAGGTGAATGACTGCATTAACTGTCAGTCACTGAAGGCCATCTTGTAGTACCCTGCTGATCTAGCTATGTGCGCTTCATGGTCAGATTTATGGACTCTGCTGGGATATTCTTTTTTGGAAGACAAAAAGTAGTAATTCAAACAAAATCTTGTACTGAGTACCTATCTTCATGTTTTCCAGACTGTCTTCTGAAAAGCAAATGCAGGTATAATTAGTATTACTGCACTTTAGCAATGTTATTAAAAGGCATGCTTTAGTTCACAACTTATACAAAATTAACATTTCTTCCAAATGCATAAGTGAGATTTAATTGCATTAAACTTCCAAGACTATAATGAAACAAGAGTGAGTTACTGTAATGATTATAATGAAAATGTTTAGTCTTGCCAGCTTGAATCAGTGAAGTCCAATTTACATTTAAAACTAATTGCAGAATAATGAGTCTAGTGTCAGCCTTCTGACATTAACCATCAGTTCCACTTTGAAAGGGAGAACACAACTACAGCTGTGAAGATCCCTGCTCTACCTGATAACCCTGTGATCTCTGTCTCAGAGGCCGATGTTAGGCTGTGTTTAAAGAGAGTGAACCCTCGCAAGGTGAAAAGTCCTGATCAAGTACCTGGTAAGGTTCTGAAAACCTGTGCCAACCAACTAGCGGGAGTATTCAAGGACATTTTCAACCTCTCACTGCTATGGGTGGAAGTCCCCACTTGCTTCAAAAAGGCAACAATTATACCAGTGCCTAAGAAGAATAACATGAGCTGCCTTAATGACTATCACCCAGTAGCACTCACATCAACAGTGATGAAATATTTTGAAAGGTTGGTCATGATTAAACTAAACGTCTGCCTCAACAAGTACCTGGACCCATTGTAATTTGCCTATCACAATAGGTCAACGACAGACGCAATCTCAATGGCTCTCCACACGGCTTTAGACCACCTGGACAACACAAACACCTATGTCAGGATGCTGTTCATCGACTATAGCTCAGCATTTAATACCATCATTCCCGCAATCCTGAATGAGAAGTTGCAGAACCTGGGCCTCTGTACCTTCCTCTGCAATTGTATCCTCCACTTCCTAACCAGAAGTCCACAATATGTGTGGATTGGTGATAATATATCCTCCTCACTGACGATCAACACTGGTGCACCTCAGGAATGTGTGTGCTTAGCCTACTGCTCTACTCTCTATATACCCATGACTGTGTGGCTAGGCATAGCTCAAATACCATCTATAAATTTGCTGACGATACAACCATTGTTGGTAGAACCTCAGGTGGTGATGAGAGGGTGTACAGGAGTGAGATATGCCAACTAATGGAGTGGTGCAAAGCAACAACCTGGCACTCAACATCAGTAAGACAAAAGACTTCCGAAAGGGTAAGACGAAGGAACACATACCAATCCTCATAGAGGGATCAGAAGTGGAGAGATTGAGCAGTTTCAAGTTCCTGGGTGTCAAGATCTCTGAGGATCTAACCTGGTCCCAACATATTGATGCAGTTATAAAGAAGGCAAGACAGTGGCTATAGGTTATTAGGAGTTTGAAGAGATTTGGTATGTCAACAAATACACTCAAAAACTTCTATAGATGTAGTGTGGAGGGCATTCTGACAGGCTGCATCACTGTCTGGTATGGGGGTGGGGAGGGGGCTACTGACTGAAAGAAGCTGCAGAGGGTTGTAAATTTAGCCAGCTCCATCTTGGGTACCCAGGACACCTTCAAGGAGCATTGTCTCAGAAAGGCAGCGCCCATTATTAAGGACCTCCAGCACCCAGGGCATGCCCTTTTCTCACTGTTACCATCAGGTAGGAGGTACAGAAGCTTAAAGGCACACACTCAGTGATTCAGGAACAGCTCCTTCCCCTCTGCCATCCGATTCCTAAATGGACATTGAACCCTTCGACACTACCTCACTTTTTTTGAAAATATATAGTATTTCTGTTTTTTGCACAATTTTTAATCTATTCAATATAAGTATACTGTATAAAGTATACAGAATAAGATTTACTTATTTATTTTTCTTCTCTCTGCTAGATTATGTATTGCATTGAACTGCTGCTACTAAGTTAACAAATTTCACGTCACATGCCGGTGATAATAAACCTGATTCTGATTCACATTCTTCAGTGTAGTCTGTCCACTGATTACACTTCGAGAAACTGAAATTCCTTATAGAGCATTTCAATGCTTCGAGGCGATATGAGTGAAGTCAACCACATACTGCACCATTGAAAATCCCACTTGCTGGCAGCCCCCCCAGTGCACAAGATACCTAGTGCCTTCTGCCCTGGTAGAAGAGGTGAATTCATCCCTTCTTGAGAAGTGAGCCTTCATCGTCCAGGTTCATAAAGTTACGTTGTGATGTGCCTAGCATCAGCTTGGAACCACCCTAAAAACAAAGGCTTGGGGGGTCAGTGTCACCTCCACGGTCATTACCTAAATAGGCCCTACCAAGCACTGCAGCTTCAACAAAGGGGAAACTTCAGTCTGTGCTTCCTTGCTGATGTGGTGCCTGTCACTACATGTGCACCATAGATAGGAGGTACAGATAAGGGCCCTTCTCCTCCTCTGCTTTCTCTTCTGGAAGGTCACCATGTCCTGTGTTGTGTCTGTAGCGCATACGTAGTGCTAAAGGAAGTTATTGCTCTGAAAAATACAGGTCCATACATCACACTTCCTCCCCCTTTAGATTAATGTAACATAAAACCGTATATGTAACAAACCATTCAATTTCCCCTTAACAAATCATGTTCAAATAAACAAGCTTTCACAATACCAGTCCACAACTAATTTCACTGTACTAAAGATTCGGTCTTTTGGGTGACTGCTCTGCTTCTTTCAGGATAGCGCCTTTGAACCTGCGCAGTGGCATCAGGCTTGGCAAAGACAACTTTCTCTGTTGCAAGTGTCACGTTGCTGTTAGCGACATGTTCATCACTGAGAGGTAGGTCCACTGGCGGTGATGTTGGAGGCAGTCGACTCAGGTGTGTTCCTCAGCTGAGCATGCAGTATATGGTCCACATGATGTCTCCATGTCTGATCTCCAACATCCACTGTGTACATCAGTGGTTCGGTGGTTCCATCCTACCAGATGTCCACTTGTCTTCTCCATAATCACGTGCAGTCTTTTCTGAGGTAGTTGACATCATTAGTATGACCTCCGGCCACTTCGAATGAGCATCCACAGTAATCAGAAACATGGAGTCCATAAATGGTCCAGCAACATCAATATGCACTCTTTTTCCATGGTGAAGATGGCCACTCCCATGGGAGTAACAGTGCCTGTGGGGGTGCATTTTGGACTTTGTGGTATCCCAAACAGCTTTTGGCCAAGTCTTCAACCTATCTATCCCCGGCCACCACACAAAGCTCCAGGTGAGACTCTTCATCTTGACTGTACCCAGGTGTCCTTCATGCAGATTCTCTAACACTCTGGTGTGCAGTTCAGAGGGAACCACAACACGAGATCCACACTTCAATGTTCTTTTACATACAGACAGTTAGTCTCATCTCGCTGAGAACTCTGGAAACATAGGATTACCATGAGCTGGCCATCCTTGCATGGTGATGTCATAGACTTTTGATAATGTCAGGTTATTCCTTGTTTCCCTTTGTATTTCAGAATTTGTTACTGACAACTGGTCCACCGATGCAGTGTGGAACACTTGTGCTGGGTCAAAGAATGAAGACTTTTCTTCGGTTGTCAACATTGGAAGATATGACAAGCCATAGTTGCTGTGTTGTTTGGTACCCTTGAACTCTATGTCATAAGAGTGGGCTCCTAGGAATAGTGCCCAACATTGTAACAGGGTTGCAGTCATCACTGGAATTCCCTTCCTGGGATTGAAAATGGACACAAGGAGCTGGTGGTCTGTCACCAGAGTGAACTTTTGTTCGTAGAGGTAGTGGTGAAACTTCTTTATTCCCCATACTAGACTAAGGGCCTCATGGTAGATCTGTGCATTGTTGCATTCTGCGCTCATCAGCAATCTTGAAGCAAATGCAACCGGGCAATCAGGTCCATCTGTCAAGGTGTGTAACAAAACAGCTCCAATGCCATAAGGGAATACATCGCACGGTAGTCTGCTGGGCAGAGATGGGTCAAAATGGTTGAGCAGTTTATCTGATGTTATTAGTCTCTTTGTTTCTTGAATACTTCTTCACATCCTTCTGACCATTCCCACTTTGCTCCTGTCTGCGACAGTAACAATGGGTGCAGCACTGTAGCAATGTTTGGAGTAACCGCTGGTAGTAGTTTAACAAAGTATGACCTGAGTTGTGACACATTTTCTGGTTTGGGTTCCCGTAGCACTGCTTCAATCTTCTCTTGTGACTTATGTAAGCCATGCTTGTCAATGACACGAGCACAATATGAGATTTCACTTGAAAAACGCACATTTCTCTCTCTTTGCGTGCAGACCATACTCACTCATCCTGGTAAGCACCTTACCAAGGTTCTGGAGGTGCTCTTCGTCATTCTTGTCAGTCACAATGATGTCATCAAGGTAGCATTGTGTTCCTGGGGTACCTTGGAGCACTTGGTCCATTGCTCTTTACCAAATTGCTGGAGCTGATGCGACACCTTGTGAGCGTTGATTGTGAGGAACTTCCTGCTTGACTCCTCGATCTCCATTTGCAGATAGGCTTGTAACAAATCAATGTCTTCTATTCGTGGCAGGGGATACTTCACAGCACAGGGTTGATACTGACTTCGTAATCCCCACACATGCAAATGACTTTGGCCCTCCTTTTCTTGATCACCGGGACAATGGGTGTGGCCCAAACCCTCCACTCAACCTTGGACAGAATTCCAGACACCTTCAAGCTCTAAAGTTCAGCATCCACTTCAGAACATAGTGCATAAGGCACTGGATGTGCTTTATGGAATCTTGGTGTTGCTGCTTAATCCAATTCAATTCTGGACTTCATGCCTTTGAGTTTACCAATACCCTTCTCAAACACCTTCTTAGTAGCATTAAGCAGCTGTGACAATCTCTGGTTAGTGCTACCACTTGGCCTGCAGTTGCCTGCTGATGACACATTACTGAACATATCTCCAAACTGATTAACTCATTCCTCTCACTGTCTCTGCCCCTTCCGATGCCTGCTGTCCCGCAACTGTCGGTGCACTTGGCGATATTTACTGACATTCCAGTTTGTACTCATCACCAATCTGTTGTGTCTGTACAACTATGTATCAATTAAAATAAAAGCATGCATGCAGGGTGGCTTTATCTGGTGTATTCCATTGCGGGGGGGGGGAGAGAGAAAGGACAGATCAATGTGCATGCATAGACAACAGATCAATGCACAAAGGTAAGTTATCAGTCTACACATAATCCTAAAGGGAGTCATTGCTCTAAAAGAAATAAATCCATACATCACATACTGCAGGCCCTTTCTTCCTCCTCAATATCATTTTAAGCTCAGAAGTACACCCACCAATGAAGTTCGTTCTGACAGGAAACAACTGTGGCTAAAATAGAGAATATATGCTCAGAGTATGTCCTGAAGACCTTAGAGGACTTTACCTTATCTTACAGGATGATCACTTCTATTCTCTCCAGAGAGCTCTCAGTCACCAACAAACCTAAGAATCACTACAAATTCCTTTAAGTAGCGAAATCAGGCTCTGGTTCTTCACGTAATTAAATATCAAACCCTTCCCACAAAATCTATACACGGCATTAGCTGAAGCATTAGAGCCTAATCTGGAAGTATTGACTTCATATCAGTATTGCATAAACACTAATGTCACCCAGTCTTACCACATACTACATCACCTGCATAAGTGGCACATGCATCTTCCCATGATCTAGTATGCTATGTGGGATGTCAAGTGAAAAAGGTTTGTGTGAATCCAGCAGCCAGTGCAAGTTGTCACTCAATGTGGATTAAAACAGTCCTTTAGACCCAAGTCTTATGGGCTGTGCATTTTTGAAATAATTTTCCAAAGGAATGGTAACATTTAAGTCACATCTTTTGACCAAGAGTATGAAGCCAATTCTTCATTTGCTAACACTTCATTTTCTGAAAGTAATTTCTACATTTTTAAAACACATTTGTCAAATGCCATCTCTGTGCTTCTCAGATGTTTTACATGGACTGAAAACTCCTGTGAGAACACAAAACAATGATATTAAAGGTCTGTTACCTGGTTTGGTTCTAATGCAGATAATATTTCATCCTCAATCTCTTCTAGTGGAGAATCTTGCTCTGCAGAACCGTCTTCCAGTTTCTGATCCAAATCATTTTTCTGGAATTCCTCTTTTGTGTCTTGACTTTCTTCACAGTTCTCCTCTGCCCGATCTTCACCTTCCTTCTCTGCAAGGTCAACAACTTCTTCCACCTGAGGTTCAGCTTCACTTTCATCAATCATCTTTTCTTCATTAGGAAGGTCTTGTGGAGGAAAGTAGTCATTTTCAGGACCCTCTTCTGTTTGATTAACACCTTCCTCCTCTTGCTCTACACGTTCAGCAATTCCCTCTTCCACTTGAAGCTCAGCTTCACTTTCATCAATTATCGTCTCCTCTTCATGAGAAAGGTCTTGGGGAGGAATATATTTATCCATGGGAACCTCTTCTAACTGATCAGCACCCTTCTGCTCTTTCTCTGTAAGGTCATCAATTTCTTCTGGCAGCTGAGGTTCAGCTTCATTTTCCTCAATGGTCTCCCCTTTCAGAGGAAGATTATGCATTTGAAAATATTTGTCTTTAAGATTCACTTCCGACTGAAGTGCATCTCCCACCTCTTGCTCTACAATGTCCACAATGTCTTCTTCCACCTGAGGGCTGGGTTCATTTTCATTGCCATTCTTCTCTTCTTCACATGGATTCACATTCAAATGAGGATATTCCTCTATTTGACGAGACGTTGGTTTCTCTCCTTTGTAAAATCCATCATTACAATTTTCTTCTTCCACATTTTGGAACTCACCATCTGCCTCATCATAATTGCCTTCTTTACACCGTACTCGTAAGGTCTCCTCTTCTTCCACAATCTCTGCAGGCCTCTGTAGAAAGTAAAAGACTATGAAAACAATGAACGATAAACATTTCAGCTTCATTAACTAATAGAGAGAGAGTCACTTTAACTTACATTCCACATATAAATGCATCTTATTACAAAGAGTCCAAATATGACTAAAATGGAAGACATTACTGATGGATGAATGTACGTAGTGTTCTGCTATTGGCAGTTTTTAAAGAGATACTTGGCCGATGATCAGTAAAGTCTCTTTTAGCAGTTCAAAAGTAGAATGAAATTTAGGAGATTTTCATTCCTCGACACTATCAGCAGCAACACTAGTTCTTGACTGGGGACAGAGAGTGCACCACAAATGTAAATAAATTAGCAGATGATGTTAAATATCAGGATATGGGCATCTGAGAAAACCACTGAGATATTTTCCATCATCTTTCTCCTCTTTATTCTTCATAAAATTCTTTCTGTTTTATTTTTCAGAAGATTACATTGCATTCAGAGTGAAGGCTGATTTATACTTGTGCGTCAACTCGACGCTGTAGGTATAGCATTGCCGCGAACCCTACGCAGAGCCTACGTGGATCCCTACGCCGTAGCCTGACGCGCACCTCTCCTGAAATGTAACTACGCGTCACGGCAACGCAGACCGCAACAACTGTGATTGGTCTGCCTGGTAGCATCGCATTTCCTCCTAGCTGCAATAGCTTCCCATTGGGCAACTAAAGGGCAGGGAAGGAACTCTGGCTGCAATGCTTTCCATAAAGCTTTACAGACCTCCGAAATTATAGAGGACACATTTCGCTTTTACGAAAAAAGACACTCGCTTTAAACTTGTTTACCCTGAGAAAGACTACCATGACCATGAAGCCTTGCACAGGCATGTGTGTGCGCATGCGCGACGTGTGCGAATTGCAGAGCGACGCAGACACACCAACGCAAAAGTATAAATGCTCAGAACGCGTAGGTTATGGTGTCGAGTTGACGCACAAGTATAAATCAGCCTGAAGAGACAGGGTTTGGGAGTAAGTGGGTGTCTAATTTAGAAATCACTAAAATAACTCATTAAAAATGCTGATATTTTTGTTTAATTTCCATCACGAAGAGACAGGACAATAAAGGAACAGATTTAATGTAATGGTTAAACATGGTGTGAAGGATTGCATTCATTTCTTTATACTGTACTTCTGGAAGAAAGGATGCATTGGTCTTTTGAGCAATACAGTACAAATTCACCAAAATGAAATCAAAGCTAAAGAGTTCAAACAAAGCATAAGTGGTTTAACATTTGCTTGAATATAGTAGATAAGAGAGTGATCTATATGAGATAATTTGGTAAATAGTAAGAAACTGCTTCCTCTGATGCAGAGTTCAAAATGAGGGGCTATGGCCTTAAAACGGCTTGACATTCAAAGTAACCTCAGGAAGCAATAAATGTGGAACAGCAGTGGAAATCTACCACAGAAACTGTTGAAGATTTTAATCTTCACAATGTGAAGAAGTTCCTTTCTTTAATAAGATACTCCAAGTGCGGTCTCACCAACATCCTGCGCAATAATGTTTTTCTATTTTGAAACTCCAGCCCCCTTGCAAGAAACTTCTAATCATTTTTCCACTTAATTAGTTGAACCACTTGTATGCTAATTATGTGTGTTTCATGCACCAAAACCTCACACCTTAGACACCTTTATTTTTCACTCATTTTCAGGGTCACAGACACCATTTGAGTAGCACAGTGCCACAGTTAGCAGAGCTGCTGTCTCACCACTCCAGCAACCTGGGTCCACTCCTGAACTCCACGTTCAAGATTCAAAATTGTTTAATGTCATTTCCAATACACAGTGTAAAGGAGAATGAAATAATTGTTACTCTGGATCCAATGCAGCAAAAAAAACTACACAGTAAGATAAAGACCATAATAATAATTTTAAAAACACAATAAATATAAATACATAAGATTGCTTATATACATATATTGATTGTATGTCCAGAAAATGACTCTAGCACAGGAGCATCTGTACATAAGGTGACTCTGACAGGAAATGATAAAGTAGTGGTGGTGAGGGGTGTGGAGAGGTGGGTCGGAGATATTGATCAGCATTACCACTTAGGGAAAGTAACATTTTTTTGAAGCACAAAATATTCTGCAGATGCTGGGATCAAAGCAACACTTACAGTAGGCTGGAGGAACTCAGCAGGTCGGGCAGCATCAGTGGAAATGATGAGTCGACGTTTCAGGCCGGAACCCTTCGTCAGGACTGAAGAATGAAGGAGGGGGAAGGATTTGAAGAATGCTTGTAGGTCCGGTTGATAGACCAGTAATTTGAAAGACAAAGAGGTGGGGGAGGGGAAGCAGGGAGGTGGTAGGCAGGAAAACAATGGGCAGTAGAAGGAGGCGGAACCATGAGGGAGGTGATAGGCAGCTGGGGGAGGGGGCAGAGTGAAATAGGGATAGAGGAAGGGAGGGGGAGGGAATTACCGGAAGTTGGAGAATTCTATGTTCATACCAAAGGGCTGGAGACCACCTAGATGGTATATGAGGTGTGCTCCTCCAATCTGAGTTTAGCCTCATCATGGCAGTAGAGGAGGCCATGTATGGACATATCTGAATGGGAATGGGAAGCAGAGTTGAAGTGGGTGGCTACCGGGAGATCCTGTCTGTTGTGGCGGACGGAGTGGAGGTGCTCGACGAAGTGGTCCCCCAATCTGCGTCGGGTTACACCGATGTAGAGGAGGCCGCACCGGGAGCACCGGATGCAATAGATGACCCCAACAGACTCACAAGTGAAGAGTTGCCTCACCTGGAAGGACTGTTTGGGGCCCTGAATGGTGGCAAGAGAGGAGGTGTAGGGACAGGTATAGCACTTACGCTTACAGGGATAAATGCCGGGTGGGAGATCCATGGGGATGGACCTGCGGATAAGGGAAGTCGTGGAGGGACTGATCCCTGCGGAGAGGGGTGGAGAGGGAAAGATGTGCTTAGTGGTGGGGTCCTGTTGAAGGTGGCGGAAGTTGCAGAGGATAATGTGCTGGATCTGGAGGCTGGTGGGGTGGCAGGTAAGGCCAAGGGGAACTCTGTCCCTGTTGTGGTTGCGGGAGGATGGGGTATTTTTTAAGTCTGGTGGCCCTGGTGTGTGTGCTATGTAGCCTCCTCCCTGGTGGGAGTGGGACAAACAGTGCATGAACTGGGTGAGTGGGATCCTTCCTGATGTAACTGGCTCATTGCCAGCACCTTTCTGCATATACAGTATGCCCTCGATAGTGGATAGACTGGTGCTGGTGATGCGCTGGGAAGTTTCCACTACCCATTGTGGAGCCTTCCTGTCCACTGCAGCTTGTTAGGATGCTCCCTACTGCATATCTGTAGAATATGTGAGTATAGAGTTTGGTGCAATCTATATGTAATTTTACCCATTCCAAAGACATTAGGGTCGTTAGTTTAACTGCCCCCTCCCCAGTGTGGGTGAGTGATTAAATATGGAGGGATTAGATGGGAATGTGGGAAGGGAAAAGAACATTATCTTAAATGACATGGGTTCCAGGGTAACATACCAGTTAGTGCAACGCTATTACAGCTCGGGGCATTACAGAGTTCAGAGTTCAATTCCAGCGCTATTCTGTAAGGAGTTTCTGTACATCCTCCCTGTGGAATGCATAGGTTTTCCCCAGGACCTTCGGTTTCTTCCCATAGTCCAAAGGTGTACTGTGTAGATTAATTAGTCATTGTAATTTGTCCCGTGAATAGGTTAGGGTTAATCGGGTTGTGGGGTTGCTGGGGCAACGTGACTCAAAGGAATAGAAGGGCATATTCTGCATTGTACTGCTAAAAAAAATTAAATAAATATGTTCAGTATACACTGAGTGGGCTGTAAGACCTCCAGAGAAAAGGCAATTTTGGATCAGGTGTTGTGTAATGAACCAGATTTCACTAGGGAGCTTAAGGTAAAGGAGCCATTTGGAGCCAGTGATCATAATATGATAGAATTCACCTGCAGTTTGAGAGGGAGGGAAAAGCTAAAATCAGATGTATCAATATTACAGTGGAATAAAGGGAAATACAGGGGCGTGAGAAAGAGCTGGCCAAAGCTGATTGGAACGGGACTAGCAGGCAGAACGGCAGAACAGCAGAACAGCAATGGCTGGAGTTTCTGGGAGCAATTTGGATGACTCAGGATAGATATATCCCAAATAGAAGTTTTCTAAAGGGAGGATAAAGCAATGGTGGCTGACAAGGGAAATCAAAATGGCATAAAACAAAAGAGAGGGAATGCAATATAGCAAAAAAGTGGGAAGCTAGAAGATTGGGAATACTTTAAAAACTAACAGAAATCAGCTAAAAAGGCAGTAAGAAAAGAAAATACGAGGTAAGATAGCCAATAATATAAAAAAGAATACCAAAAAGTTTTTTCACATATACAATATAATGTGCAAAAGAGAGGTGAGTGTGGATAGCAGACCACAGGCAAGTGGCACTAGTGAAGTAATAATGGGGGACGACGAAATGGTGAACTAACTTAATAAATATTTTGCATCAATCTTTACTGTGGAAGACACCAGCTGTATGCCAGAAATTCAAGAGTGTCAGGGGGCAGAAGTGACTGTAGCTGCTATTATTAAGAAGAGGGTGCTGAAAAGCCTGAAGGTAGGTAAGTCAGCTGGACCAGATGGACTACATCCCAGGGTTCTGAAAGAGGTAAGTGAAGAGATTCTGAAGGCATTAGTAGTGATCTTTCAAGAATCACTAGCCAGAGTGTGAAATAAAAAAATCCACTCAAATTTTCAGCATTAATTACTGGAGAAAACAAGTTCAATAAAGCAAGGAATCAATGAGAATCGAAGTTTTTTGCAGACTTTGAATAGACATTCTTTGTATTGAATCGTCAGAATTGGAGATTATAGCCAAGCAGTTCCACACTGTCCCAACCAACACACGCGTAAGATACATAAAAGTGGAGCTCTTCTCACTATAACATTTAAGTATGATCTAAATCTGGTTTATTTTATCTCTTAACTGGCCCAGTGCAACAGACAGCCATTTAGTCACACCCAGATCACTGATATCAGGTCAGACTTTTCATCCATGGCTGAGCAAAGTCCACCTTATGTACCCCATGGATGAATGTCATTGTTTGACGGTCGCATCAAGGCAAATGTGAAGCAGCTTCCGTGGAAAGAGTTTCCAATCTGACGTGACCAGACTACATATTTTGGCATAATCCAGAGCCAACCTAATCTGTCCCTGACACAGTCAGATCTGTTAGCCAAGCTCTGCATTAATTCATATTCCAAAACTGAGCTTCCAGCTAATGCTAAAATTAGATAAATAATCTCCATAGTATGGTTAGGAAAATACACTAACGGGAGACTTTTAGAATGAAAGAAAATATTCAGGAATTTCTTCCACACAGACAAGAGGACAATTAGATGAATTCTTCTGGCACCTCATTAGTTCTGCCTCCAGACTAGTGAATAGTAAGACTCTTATTGTGAATGCAATGGGACTAGGCTATCCAGAAACCAAATTAATCATCAAGAAGAATCAATTTTCCTAGGTTATACATGTCTTGACTCATCTAGAAAGAAGGATTTGTCATCCACTGATGTGTCTATTAATTGAAGTACTTTCTGTCTTGATTTACATATAGTAACAGATAAAGTTAAATCCACTGAGTGGTGAAGTGTACTCTTGAAATTACAGTGAATTTGAAGATGTTTCCTGGCTAATTTTATTGGACTACATCAAGTTTACCAGAATCTTAGCAACAACTTATAATTTCTCTGAGAAAGAATAAACTGATTTACAATGACAAAGTAAAACTTCCCAAATTCCACATAACATTGTCAGGGCTCATACGTATTTTATTACTTGTTTTATTTTCTTTTAACCCACCATAGGGCCCTTGCACTGAGATCATTACAAAAAACAAATTAAATGCCCACCAATCCAGAACACAGGAATATGGCAGAGAACTTGGAAAACTCTGACCCTGATGGAACAGGATGAGAAATGGTTGCAGTGTCATCCACAGGTTTCCAAAGATAATAATTCAATTATTTCTGTATCTTTTAGAGTTGATTTTAAATTCCGCCTACTTGTTTTTAAAGCTCTTAATGGTCTGGGACTGGAGTACATCACAGAATCACTTTCTTTTTATAATTCCGCACAAGCTCTCAGGGCTTCTTCCGCTGGTCTCTTAAATTTAAACAATCTCCCTCAAAAGATAATTGGCAGATCAGCTTTTTTGAAATACACTCCTAAACCGTGGAATTCAATATCTAAAACTATAAGGGATGCAGCCTCTGCTGATACTTTTAAGCACCAGCTCAAAACTTATTTAAGTTTGCTTTTATCCAATGTCATTTTGTCTTTTATTTTCATGTTTATTTTTAATTTTTATTTTAGTTTCATGTTTGCACCCTATCTCATTGTAAAGCACTTTAAATTGCATCATCTATATGAAACGTGCTCTGTAAGTGAATTATATTATTATGATATGTCAGCTCAGCAAGATATAATCAAACAGATCTGGACAAGGTAGAAAGGGAAAAACGTCAAGATAGAATAGGAAAAAAATGAATAGAGGGAATGAAATAAATTGAATAAAAAAGAGTGGAGTTAGGGAATGAAAGAAAAAAATGAGAGAATGAGAGGATAGAAACTAGAAGAGAAAACAGAAAGGTGGGAGGTGACCATCAGGTTCATAGCTGGTAGCCATTATGCAAGTTAGGGCTAGTGGCAAGTGCAAGATCTACAGAGGCAGAAGAGCAGGTTCTCTGAATCATTGATTGCTGAAAGAGGAGAGAATACCCACAGAAAGGTCCTGCATACCAGACAGCCCAGAAAGTATTAATAACCAAAATGAGGAGTGGATGGAAGTGACAAGAGTTTCAGCAAGGCCTTTTCACCACACTCTTGGTCAAGTGAGAGCTGCTATTTACCAACAAGTACACTCATCATCATCATCAGGTGCCATGCCCAGTTTGAGCTTTGACTGCCATGGCCCACACACTCCTGTTTCGAGTCAAGTGGATCAATTCATTGGTATTCCTTTCCAGTTCTCTGGCTGCTGTCTCCATCATCATTTGTCTTTGTCTTCCTCTTGCTTTCTTCCCTTCAATCTTTCCCATAATTACCGTGCATTCTAACTCCTCTTTCCTAATCACATGTCCAATGAAGTTATGTTGCCTTTTCATGAACTCATACATTATTTCTCTTTTTGTGTTTGCTCTGTTCATGACATCCTCATTAGATATTTGTTTCGTCCATGATATTCTTTGCATCCTCCTCAAAAACCACATCTCTGCTGCTTCAATTTGTTTCCTCATGTTACTAGATATTGTCCAACATTCTGAGCCATATAACATAACTAGATAAATGTAACATTTCAGTGCTCTGAGGCGGGTTGTCATGCCTAGTTTAGTATTGGTCAGTATATTCTTCATTCTCGTAAAGGTGTCTTTTGCCATCCCTATTCTTCTTTTGATGTCCATGTCGCACCTGCCATCTGATGTCACCCAGCTTCCTAAGTAGCAAAAGTTCTGTACTTGTTTTATGTCCTCCCGGTTTATTCTCAGCCTGCAGATAGGATTCTCCTTCTTTTTAGATATCACCGTACATTCTGCCTTTTTGCAATTGATAGATAGACCCATTTTTGCACTTTCTTCAACAACTATATCAATTAAGTTTTGTAGTTCTTCCTCCGTACTTGCAATTAATACAGTGTCATCTGCATATCTGAAATTACTGATGTTTTCACCGCCGACTTTGATTCCCAAGATGTCTCTTTTTTTTTGTAATATTGTTTCACTGTTTACATTAAATAAATCAGGGGAGAAAACACACCCTTGTCTAACGCCTCTCTTGATTTTCGTAAACTGACTCACTTCTCCATCTATTCTTACAGCGGCAGTTCATTCCCAGTACAGATTTCTGATTAGGCGGAGGTCTTTCGAATCTAGATCTAGAGTTTCCTATAATATTTTAAATAACTTATTGTGCTTCACTTTATCAAATGCTTTTGTGTAGTTGATAAAACAAACAAATAAATCTTTTAGCACTTGAATAGCTTGTTCTGATAGTATCCTTAACATCAATATTGCATTTCTTGTACCTTTGTCTTTCACAAAACCACATTGTTCTTTACCTATTTCAGCTTGTATCTTACTTTTAGCTCTTATCAAAATTCTTAGAAGTATCTTAGTGATATGACTCATTAAACTTATGGTCCTATGTAATTCACATTCTATTGCTCCAGGTTTCTTAGAAAGAGTGATAAATACTGATTTTTTCATCTCTTCTGGTATTATTCCAGTCTCATAAATGTCATTGATTAAATCAGTAAGTTTTTCAATTCCATAATCTTCAAGGGTGATAATTTGTTCTATTACTAACTCATCAACAAGTACACTACAACATTGAATCATTAATTGAGACATAAGAGATGGAAGATGCTGGAAAACAGAGCAGCAAAACTGGGGAAACTCAGCGAGCCAAGCAGCACCTGTGGGTGTGGGGGGGGCGGGGTGGTGGAGGAGAATAGGCAGTCGAAGCTTTGGTTCATAGCTTTCACCTGTACATTAACCCTGAACAACAATAACTCATTTCTTACACAAGCTGTCTGCTATTTTGCCGGGGCAGACATAACACACACACACACACACACACACACACACACACACACACACACACATACAAGATGCTGCACTCTTATAAGCAAGATTGCATGTAATGGCTACTTGGAGGAGACCCGGTCATAGACACAAACCAGCTGAATTGGAGGACAACGTGCTCACAGTTTTGTGTTAGACCGACAAAGGTTCCATTATTACTTTCTATTTGCCCCTTATCCTGCAATTGCTTCTGCAGATAGTTCAAACATGCCCTGCCTACCTGCCCTGTCCCATTCCTCACACTGCTCTCTGACCCATTGACTAAAAAAATCTTAATCTCAAATGCTTTGATCCTCAGATACATTGAGAAAGGGTCTTAGGACTTAAAGGCCTTCAACCCCTTCCCTGTCTGCCTCCTCTGCAAGGGAGCCGTCGCCTTTGGCTTGTCCACGTCTGCTCCTGGCCATGCCAATACTAACAAAGAACACGGATAACCTGCTGGGCATTCCAAAGAAATTAATTCTGAATGAAAGTCAGGGTTTCATAGAAATTAATTAAACAAAAAGATGAAAAATGTTTTAAACAATGATAAATCTCCAAATACTGTTTGTTTCTATTTCCAACTTCTAAAGGAAGTAGGTCCCTTAAGAAAATCCTCCAAATTTGTCTTGATTTGGGAACTGGACCATTAGATCAGATCCCCACCAATCAACCCTTTTAGATGCATGTGTCCATACAACAATATTGACTTGTGATCAGTACACTGGGGACATATGTTGTGGGATGCCATTGTCATCCTAAATGGGATAGATGAGGAGCAGATCTCAGAGCTCATGACTGGGTCCCAGAGTTGCTGAGAAACATCAAGGCTCTATTCCACTGTTATTTATAGTCTGCAAGCTCTTTCCGTACACATAAGGAGACCATTTCAACTCTTCATGTCTATTCAGGCTCACAGAGCAAACCCTTTCCTCATCAATTTTTCCTAAAGCCTATCCTCCCACTATATCCATCAACTAATCCCATATCCGACAACTAAATCTCACAAACACCAAATTGTACATCTAATTACATTTCAACTTGTAAGTCGCTGTGAGATTGGGGGGGTGGCCAATCAGCCCATTGAGTCTGCTTCGCCATTTCTTATCAACCGCTTCTCCTGCTTTCTCACCATAACCATTGACACCCTTCTGTTAGTCTTGCGAGACCATGGATCTGCGCCTGGAAAGTCTCCACTCTCCAGGGTGCAGGCCTGGGCAAGGTTGTATGGAAGACCGGCAGTTGCCCATGCTGCAAGTCTCCCCTCTCCACGACACCAATGTTGTCCAAGGGAAGAGCATTAGGACCCATACAGCTTGGCACCAGTGTCATCGCAGAGCACTGTGTGATTAAGTGGCTTGCTCAAGGACACAACACGTTCCCTCGGCTGGGGCTTGAACTCACGACCTTCAGGTAGCTAGTCCGATGCCTTAACCACTTGGCCACGTGCTCACTTACTAATCAACAATCTGTGGACCTCCGCTTTAAATATACCCACTGACTGGACTTCCACAGCTGTCTGTGGCAAAGGATTCCACAGATTCACCGCCCTCTGGGTAAGGAAAGTCGGGGTTGAACCCCTACCATTCCTGCTAGCTGTGTCACTGTTCCACCCTGGTATATTCTTCAGACTCCTGTTACTTTGCTATCAAGCAAGGGGACCAGTCCGGATCCAATGCAAATTCTGCATGACTAAAACTGATAATGTTACAATACAGACCTAATGAACACAGCAAATACACACAACAGTAAGAGAGAGCATTACCCATTGATCAGATCACATATAAATTGTTTGTGGGCAGCTTACATAGTGAAGGACGGGGACACTGAAAAACACTGCCATGTTGAGGAGATCATGTCCACCGTGTGAGTCGCAAAAACAAGGCTGAAATATTTACAGTTTCAAACAGAAGTGTCAAGTGGCTGCTACCTCTTCTCTCCCCCTTGAGGTGCTCACCATCACAGAAGTCAGTCTTTATCCAATTGCAATTTGCAGTTGAAGCTGCAGAGCAACGGAAAGCACTGGCATTGGTTCCAAAAGCAATACAGGCTGTGGTGCTCCAGAAGTAGATAAGTCTCGAGCCAATCAGTCCCAATAAAGCTACAGCGCAGAGATCTATCCAGAAAATGTGAAGAACAGTCCTCAATGGCGTCCACCTCTCTATACCAATCAGAATTTCCTGATGACTCTGCATAATGCATGAATTTCTAAAGAAATTGAATATTCCAAAATTATCATCCAATGAACGTTTAAAACTAGATGTGCCTATTACGGTAGAAGAAATAAAAAATGCTATTTTTTCAATGAACTCAGGTAAAGCGCCTGGCCCAGACGGATATACAGTAGAATTTTTTATATTTTTCTCTACTATACTGTCTCCTTGTCTATGTAGGGATGCAGTATCTGTAGGTAAATTACCACAATCTTTTCATCGAGCTTCTATTTCCCTAATTCTCAAAAAAGATAAGGATCCTACTGAATGTGCATCTTATAGGCCTATATCTTTGCTGAATGTGGATTCTAAGAACTTTTCTAAAATATTGGCAACGAGTTTGGAGAATGTATTGCCTCAAATTATTTCTGTTGATCAGACTGGATTTATTAAAAATCGTTATTCTTTCTTTAATATTAGGAGATTAATGAATATTGTTTATACTCCTTCACCTAGATCTCCAGAATGCGTCATTTCACTGGACGCTGAGAAAGCCTTTGAGAGAGTCGAATGGACATATTTGTTTAATCCGCTTGAGAAATTCAATTCTAGTCTGATATTCATATCTTGGATTAAATTGATATATCTTTATCCTTTGGCTTCAGTATCTACTAATAATCAAAGATCTCCCTTTTTTCATCTATTCCATGGTACTAGGCAGGGTTGCCCTCTTAGTCCACTATTATTCGACATTGCCCTGGAACTGTCAGCTATGGCTATTCGTGACTCTCCTAATATATTTGGTATTACCCGTGGAAATGAGATACCTAAATTATCACTATATGCAGATGATTTATTATTATATATTTCTAACCCTGAGAAATCCATTCCAGCAGTATTTATATCTGCTTGCTCAGTTCAGTAGTTTTTCTGGTTACAAACTGAATCTTGGTAAGAGTGAACTTTTTCCATTAAATATACGGGTTCCCATTTATAGATGTTCACCATTCAGAGTGATTACTGACTATTTTACTTATTTGGGAGTTAAAATTGCTAAGAGACATAAGGACTCATTCAAGCTCAATCTTTTACCGTTAATTAGTCAGGTTAAACAACTGATTACTAAGTGATCCCCATTGTCTCTATCACTGATTGGCCAAATTAATGCTATTAAAATGATTATTCTACCTAAATTTTTATATCTACTCCAAGCGATACCAATTTTTATTCCTAAATTTTTTTTGATACTATTGATTCTAAAATTTCCTCCTATATTTGGCAGAATAAAAATCCCAGGTTGAGTAAAAAATATTTACAGAAGTCCAAGAAAGATGGTGGTTTAGCATTGCCGAATCTAGGATTCTATTATTGAGCAGTTAATGTTCGGTATTTAATATTTTGGACACAAGATTGGAATATAATTCCAAGTCCACAATGGGTAAACCTTGGAGGTTACTCTGTACAAGGGTTCTCTTTGACTTCCGTTTTAGGAACTTCACTTCCTTTTGTATTATCTAAATTGAATAAACAAATGGTTAATCCAATAATTAAACATATATTACGAATATGGTTTCAATTTCATAAATGTTTTGGTTTGAACAAATTTATATTATCAAGCCCTATTATATTTAATTTTTTTTTCAACCCTCGGTTATGGACCAAGCCTTTTTGATATGGAAAATGAAAGGTATAACATGTTTCCATGACTTATTTCTGGATAACTGTTTCATGTCTTTTGAACGGTTATCGAATAAATTTAATTGCCCAAATCCCATTTTTTTAGGTATCTACAAATAAGAGATTTTTTAAAATACCACACTGCCTACCTTCCCGATTTCACACCCTACTGTTATCATCGATAAAATTTTAGGTTTAAATCCCTTTCAGAAGGGATTAATAACAACTATTTATGATATAATTATGAAATTACAACTAGGTATATCTGATAAAATTAAAAATGAATGGGAAAGGGAACTTCAACTTTGCCTACCTATAGAGAAATGGGATAAGATTTTTCAATTAGTTAGTTCTTCCCCTATATGTGCCAAACATACGCTTATACAATTTGAAGTAGTGCATAGAGCCCATATGTCTAAAGATAAACTAGCTCATTTTTATTCCCATATAAACCCTATCTGTAACTGATGTCACTCTGAGGTGGCTTCCTTGACTCATATGTTTTGGTCCTTCCCTCTCTTGGAAAAATTCTGGAAAGATATTTTTGATATTATTTCAACAGTTTTGTGTTGAGACTTACCACTCCATCTATTATGACAATTTTTGGTTTGCCAATAATGGAACACAGCTGTTTATCCTCTTCAGCCTGTTGGATGATTGCATTTGTTACTTTAATGGCCAGAAGAGCCATGTTATTGAACTGGAAGGAGACCAACCCTCCTACCACATTTCAATGGTTTTCCCAAACTATATCATGTTTAAATTTAGAAAAAATTAGAAGTGACATTTTTGATCCTTCAGTTAAATTTGAAGAGACTTGGAAACCATTTATTCAACATTTTCATATGATGTAATTTGACCTTTTCCGAATCCTTCTTATTAACTTAAAATATATGAATAGAGGAGCGGAGTTGATGATATTATTGAATGTATTTGATTAAGATACTGGTTTAGCCTTGTTTTGTTCCGTTTGCTTTCTTTTCAGGTTTAGTATTTAGTTTTATTTTGGGGGGGGGTTTTGGGGGGTTTTCCTTTGCATTTTTTTTTCTTTTTATTTCCTTTTTCTCTATGATTGACTATATTAAGGGTTTGGAAGTCTATTACACCTGTATTATTTGAAGTCTTTTTTGTACATGTTTGTCAATAATAAGATTATTCCAATCTCTCTGTATCAATAATGTTATTCTGTTTATAATTTTGGAAAATTAATAAAAAGATTTAAAAAGAAATGGTGTCCACAAAAGATCAATTTAGCCAATTACTGTTTCATGAATTTATCAGTTATCAACAATGTGACGTAAAGTGTCGCCAATAGTGCAATCAAACAACTTCTATTGTTCTTTTCAAGTTTTAAGAGGAAAACAAAAAAAAACTTTCAGCACAAGATTATGGAAAGCCAGAGTCACACAGTACAGATAGAGGCCCTCCAATCCACTGTGCCCATACCATACTAATCCCATCTTCCAGTACCGTTCATACATTTAATAGGTTACATCGTATACAAAGTTATGCTGACTCTTAGTTATACAGAATCATACAGCACAGAAACAGGCCCTTCAGCCCAAAACATTTCATACTGACTAAGATGCCTATCCACTCTAAAACCATTTGTCCATGTTTAGCACTTTCCTATCTATGTACATAGGAGCAGAAATAGGTCATTCAGCCCATCGAGTCTGCTGCACAATTCCATCATGGCTGATTTATTATCCCTCTCAACTCTCTTCTTCTGCCTTCTCTCCATAGCCTTTGTTGCCTTGACTAATCAAGAGCCTATCAACCTCCGTTTTAAATATAAGTCTATAAGGGAGCAGAATTAGGCCATTCAGTCCATCGGGTCCGCTCTGCCATTTCATCATGGCAAATCCCATTCAACCCTATACACTTGCCCTCTTACCATATCCAACGCTTCCCCAGCCAATCAGGAATCAATCAACTTCTGTTTTATATATACCCATGGACCTGGCCTCCACCACAGTCTGTGGCAGAGCATTTCACAGATGCACCAGTCTTTGACTAAAAAATTCCTTCTTACTTCTGTTCTAAAAGGTCGCCAGTCAATTTTGAGGCTGTGCCCTCTAGTTCTGGATACCCCATTAGAGGAAACATCCTCTCCCACTCCACCTTATCTAGTCCTTACAACATTCGGTAGGGTTTCAATGAGATCCCCACACATCTTTTTAAATTCCAGTGAGTACAGGCCCAAAGTGCCAAATACTCCTCATATGTTAACCCCTTCATTCCCAGAATCATCCTCATGAACCTCCGCTGGACACTCTCCAATGACAATACATCCTTTCTGAGATAAGGAGGCCCAAAACTGTTGACAATACTCCAAGTGCAGCCTGCCCAGTGTCTTATAAAGCTTCAGCATTATCTCCTTGTTTTTATATTCTATTCCCCTTGAAATAAATACCAACATTGCATTTGCCTTCTTTACCACAGACTCAGCCTGTAAATTAATCTTCTGGGAGTCTTGCACAAGTACTCCTAAGTCCATTTGCACCTCTGATGCTGAATTTTCTCCTCATTTAGGTAATAGTCCACACTATTGTTCCCTTTACCAAAATGCATTATCATACATTTCCCAACACTGTATTCTATCTGCCACTTTTTTCCCCGTTCTTCCAATTTGTCTAAGTCCTGCTACAATCGCATTGCTTCCTCAGCACTAACTACCCCTCACCTATCTTCATATCATCCGCAAACTTTGCCACAGAGCCATTAATTCCACTATCTAAATTATTGACAAACAATGTGAAAAGTAGCGGTCCCAATACTGACCCCTGAGGAACACCACTAGTCACTGGCAGCCAACCAGAAAAGGCCTCCTTTATTCCCACTTGCTGCCTCCTGCCTGTCACCCATTCCTCTATCCACGCCAGTTAATATACCTAGACACTTGACCTCCACAGCCATCTGTGACAAGGAATTCCTCAAACTCGCCACGCTCTGGCTAAAGAAATTTCTCCGCATTTTTGTTCTAAATGGACGTCCTTCTATTCTGACGTTGCGCCCTCTGGTCCTAGTCTCCCCTGCTATAGGAAACATCCTCTCCATATCCACCCTATCTAGGCCTTTCACTATTTGATAGGTTTCAATGAATTCCCCCCTCATTCTTCTAAACTCCAGCGAGTACAGGCCCAGAGTCATCAAACACTCCTCGTGCATTAACACTTTCATTCCCAGAATAATCCTCGTGCCTGCCCTTTTTATACAATATATATTCTTGGATGTTAAGCTCCCAATTATGACCTCCTTTCAGCCAGAAGTCTGTGATGCCTATAAAGTCATACCTGTCGATCTCTAACTGCACTACAAGATCATCTACCTTACTCTGTATACTGTGTGCTTTCAAATATAACATCTTAAGTCCTGTTTTCATTACCCTTTTCGATTTAGTCCCCATGTTACACTTCAACTTATCCCACTGACTGCAATTTTTCCCTATCATCAGCTTGTTCTTCCTGACTGTCTCATTACATCTATTTGTATACCAACCACCCCAATTTCAGCCCTAACACTCTGGTTCCCATCCACCTGCCAAATTAAAGCCACAGAGCCAAGCTCAGTGCTAGAGACCCGGGTCACTGCAGCTTCCCCCAGCAGTATCCAAAGTGGATACCTATTATTGAGGGAAACGGCCACATGGGTACCCTGCACTTTGCCTCTTCCCTTTCCCTCTCCTGACAGTCATCCCAGTACCTGCCTCCTGCAGCTTGGGGGTGATTACCTCCCTATAGCTATCTATCTATCACCTTCTCATTCTCCCATTCGAGCCGAAGGTCATCCAGCTGCAGCTCCAGTTCCGTAACACAGAAGCTAAGGAGCTGCAGCTCCGATTACCTTAAACCTATGTTCCGTAGCTGTCAACATTGACAGCTCAGGACTAACTGAGCAGCTGACCAAAGCAAGAAGAGACATTTAGGTGTGTTAGAGGATGGTGGTGTTGTAATCTTTGGAATTCACTGTAAGTTTTGAATTTCTTCAAAAGTAATAGTTATAAGTGTTTGGAAAGCAATCATGGATGTGGAGTCTGAACAGGAAATTAAACAAGACACTTGATCACCTATGATCTTATTAAAACATGCAAGGGACTGCATTGAGTACTCATGTTCCTAATTCTTATATTCTTTCTAATGCAAAGAAGTTATTCAGCAGCTATTTTATATTTTTGTTAGACCACACCTTGAATAGTACGAACACTTCAGGGCATTAAAAGTTTCGGAAAGATATATCGTTCACTAAGACCGTGCAGTCTAGATGTACTTCCTAATGATACTGAGCTTCAAGAGATATTCTTTATTATGTCAAAAGATTATTATTTGACTTTCTGGAAATAAAAAGCTTTAAAATTGATTTGATCAAGATTTTCATGTTATTTAGGAGAAGTTCCAGGGGGAAAACATATTTTCTAGAATGTTTCGCTCTGAAGTCTTTGACGAAAATATAGAGCGAGGCATTTCAAGAGTGAGGTTAGGAAACACTTGCAGGTACAAGTCCACTGCAAGAGACAATCACTGTTGGTCAATAATTAATTTTAAGATGGATAGATTTGCAGAAATATGGATTGAAGTTGTTTACATAGAGTTAGGTCATAGATCAGCAAATGATCTCAATGAATGATGGAGAAGACTGAAAGCATTACATTGCCTATTCTTCTCCGTAAGTTACTGCATTTCTAATTCCAAATTCAATTTCAAAGATAAACGATGCTAGTTCAGCATGGCTATAAATTAGACTTTGATTCATATTTTTAATTTTTTACTTATTAAGACATGCATAGAATGAAAACCAATATAAATGAAGCCCAAAAGAAGAAAATGTAAATTAGCTCATCTGCAAGTTAGCCTGCAGCAAACTTCCTGCTTAATATTACAATACTGAGGAAAAATATAAAATATTGTATGTTATGTAGGGACTAAAGATGATAAAACTGAAAAGGATAATTGCAGAAAATCAAATTTGTTTAAATTTGTTCTTGAAAAAATAATGCTTTTGAGATCTTTGATATCGGAAGGCTGTCAAACACATCACAAGAAACAGATTTTTAATCAAAATTATTCACAATTCTTTATTATTTAAATTGAACTTCCTTTTCTTCCCTGATCGAAAGTGTGATCTAATCCTCTTAGGAGCTGTTCTCTACAAAAACAATGCCTTAGGATAAAATCAGAGTTCTTTGGAAGAAAATGTGGCTGAATCCTATAAACGCTGAATTCCGTTACTATTCTTCTATTTGCTGAGTGCTGTTTGGAACCCAGCCTTTGCCTGTTGTTTTAAATATCCCAGCATGTATCTCTAGAACCCTGTGTGAATCTAATCTGCTACTGCTTAATCTCATGCCAGCACTTTGCAGATGGTGCCCACCATGAAATCAACAAGCAGGGAGAAAAATACAGTGGATTCTGGTTAATTGGGACACATTGAGACCAGCGCATTTTGGCTCATTTAAGTGGCTGTCCCAATTAGACAAAGTTTTATGGAAATAGTTAAAAAGGTATATAAAGACAAACTACCATTTAACTGAGGAACAAATTATGTATTTAAATAAAATACAGAATAACTTAGAACACTACCATAACTACTACAATATTTAAAAAACTGTGTATTAGTTCCTAATAGTTATTACTGGAGGAATTCATTCAGGGTATGCTGACATGTTCTTTTGATTAACTGTAAATTAACCAAGTTAACCCAGACACCTCATGCACATATTGGCCGCGTTCAAACAGTGCTTTCGACAATTGCATCCTCCAAGTCTTCATTTTCATTGTAGCATTCAAGATGCTTGTCAATACCTTCAAATTCTTCATAATTCCTAACTTGTTGAAGTAGTGAAATTGTTTCATTTTCACTCCCGGCTGTTTCTGGCATCTCCAAGTCTGAATGCTTGAAACCAGAGTGAGCAAAACAGTTCTGAATTGTCTTACTGTTTATTACTCACCAGCTGTCAGTGACAAAAATCACTTCTTCTTAAACACAAACATGCAAGTGACACTATTTTAGAACTGTTCGCTCTAAGCATGGTGTAGTGTCTAACAGTCACATGATCTGTACGCGACTGACACTAGTCAGAAAATGTCTCCTGCCCCAATTAGGCAACACAGTGTCCCAAATAAACAAAGGAAGTCCCAGCTATTTTCTCAATTTGTTTTTGTTCTTTTAGAGTTGTCCCAAATAAGTGTCTGCTAATTAACCAGAATCCACTCCACACAATGCAGTGTAGTGCAAGAATGCATGCTTTTATAGCCAATGTTGGCATTGGTTTACACAAAGTTAAATCCAAATGAAGTCCATTCAATTCAAACAGCCTACCTTTCCACAGAAACCTACAAATTCCAAACAGATTTAAGGCTGCAGTATTTGCTTTTCTTACATTCTAGACATAATTTTCCTCTAGTCCAAGGTTTGCTTCTCCTTTCTCTTCTCCTGCAACCATGCATTCACTTGATCAGAATTTGTTCCATCCATTCTATATGATTCCCCACAGATGTTAATAGGCCCCTTTCTAAATCGCCTTCTTTTAAAGCTGGAGTGTACAGGTCCTCGGAAATATTCTTCACATCTCTAGCCTTTGACATTAATGAGCCTCCTGGTGCCTCTCCATATCACTTCAAGAACTCATTGATTCTTTTTGCCTGGATGACCAGAATAAACAAACAAAACAAAGTGCAATCTAACTGAAGCACTTCATAGGTACAGGAAAGTGGCCTCCGACATGGAGTTTGTTGATTTGGCAACAGTGTTCAGTATTCGTTTAGCCTTGTTAATTCCATCTTTATAAGTGACTGGATGTGAGCATGTTGATCCAATTTAAATTCTTCGCCTCTTCCATCGCTATATCATTACTATTCATTATTCGTTAATAAATAACTTCTCATGATTTCTTTCGATATTTTTCCTTTACCCAGCCTTCCCCACAGATCCCCAACCACCCTCTTTGCACATTACCAGACTTCAGCTCGCAGGCATTCATTGCCCAGTTTCCCATCATCCAATCGCCCCCACCGACACTCACCTTCCTACCTCTCCAGCTTCTATCTTTGTGCCCCTCCATGCAACCGTAACCCAATCTCAACTCCCCTGACGCCAATCACCCAGTCCCCACAGATCACCCAACCAAATCCCCACTCACGGCTGCCAATCAGAAGCAACTAACGCATTATTTATCAGCATCCCACCTTTGCCTTAGCATTCCCATAGTGGATTCACAATTCCTTCTACAAATCATTCCCCTGTCTCTGCATATTCCATTGCTAACCATCTCCTGTGTAACTCACTGACCTCAGACCCGAATGCATTGATTTTCCTTTATGCTCTGATGCAGTGTATGAAGGAGAAGCCTTCCCACGTGTAAGGCTAATTCAGTGGCACCTGTACATAAAGAAAATCCCAGCTAAAATCCCACATAAAGGATGTGACCAGAGCTGCATTTCTACACTTGAGAAATATTGCAAAGGTACAGTGTGCCTGTTTCCGTCACACAATGATGCTGAAAAACCAATTCATGCCTTTATATCGAATAGACCAGATGCACTTTTTACTGGCCTTCCAAAGGAACCTTTTGACAAACTTTAACTCATTCAGAACGTGCAGCTACTAGACTTTCAACTGAAACCAGGATGAGGGAACTTATCACTTCCATCCTAGGTACTCTATACTGGCTTCCATTATCTTTTAGAATTGATTTTAAAGTTCTCTTACTTGTTTTTAAAGCTCTTATGAACTGGGACTGGAGTACATCACAGAATCATTTTCGTTTTATAATCCTGCTCGATGTCTCAGGTCTGCTTCTGCCACTCTCTTAAATTTAAACAATCTCCCTCAAACGATAATCTTTTTTGAACTCCGCCCCTAAACTGTGGAATTCAATACCTAAAACTATAAGGGATGCAGACTCAATTGATGCTTTTAAGCACCAGCTCAAACCCTATTTATTTAACCTTGCTTTAAGCAAAGATCTTTTTGTCTTTTATTTTCATGTTTGCACTTTATCCCATTGTAAAGCACTTTGAACTATATGGTCTGTATGAAAAGTGCTCTATAAATAAATTAATATCATTTTCATTATTATTATTATTATCTGACACCCTTTTCCCGTGCAGCTGGTCCATTACCAAAACAACCACAGTGTGCCTTGCTGCGGTTAACAGAATATTACAGAGTGCTGATGAACACCCAGACAAAAGCCCTTTCTTGACATTATTTCCTTAGGGTCAAAAGCTGAACCTTCTGAAAAAGCTCTGATTCTGATTCAAAAGCACCTGGAGGTAAGGAATGCGTTTTTTTTGGAGTTATTACTTCTGCATAATTTTATTTATATACAATTTACATTGGTGTAATCCCTGGAAGTTCAGGTGCAGAAAGGGAAAGCAGGAAAATGAGTAGACTATTTGGAAGCAGTACTGAGAGATAACTACCTTCAAATCTATACTTTCTTCCATATCTACTTGGCTCAGCTGGAAAGTGCAAAATTTAGTTTAAGCAGATTTTATTTCAGTGAATGGAGACTGACATAAAGTTTATTTATATCAGTCACTGAATGACTTGACACATAAAGGACAAAGATTCTGTTGATAATACAAAGAGACTGGAAAAGCAAAGTGTTTTTTTTTATATGAAGGAAAGTGTTCATGCTGACAAGAAACCACAATCACCTGTGACCACAGAACACAGCAACCCCGTACTGCCGTGGGAGCACTTTTAAATGCTCCATCTTACACATCATTAGTGTGCAGTAAGCTCCAGATGTTGAGGGTCAATACTCTTTCCAAATGTTTTGCATTTGAACCCTAGTGTTACATCCTTATTACTTGTTCTGGTGGGCATAGTTATAAAATATAATTGTCTATATCTTCCAACTTGTGACTATTAAATCCATGGATTTCACTGCCAAAATTGACTAAATGACCTTGGAGCCTTGACCTGAAGAAAGAAAAAAACTGGAAGTGCCAAGATGTGAGGACATAATTAGTCCATTTATTCCCCTGACAGATGCTTGACAAGGTGGCCAAAATGCCCTGGCCCCATCTGTCTTCTGAGAGAGCAGTAAGGAGAGTGAAGGTTAGATAACTCAAAGGTTATATTCATCATCTTCCATGAAGACTTGCCACAGGGAATAGTTTCCCCTCAGAGGCTGTATCTATAGATCTTGACTCCAGCAGAAATGAACTACTGTGGTGAAACATAGAGACAAAGGAACCATAAATGAACAAAAAAGAAATTTCTTGTAAATACCGTATCTAAAGCCTGTGTTACCGGGTGGACAATTAGAAAGTAATTATCTCCAGAAAGTTACGGCATGATATCCAACACAGGTACTATGAAGAAACTGTGTTAACAAAAGTTGCTGCTCACTTTCTGAAGAGTTAATTGTTTAGGACTATACATATAGAGAGCAAATGGAAGCAATTTATTTGTTTTTTCGCAATATTGTTGAAGAGATTTACACTGGTCCTTCCAAATCTAACACAAAAAAAAACCTCCCAACAGAGAGCGTTGAAAAGCAATCAGGAGCTATAGCCCTCACTGACTATTTTCACTTGGATAGGCCATTGTAATTAATGCCAGAACTTCCTCTACACATATACTTGTGATCAGTTTCCAGATTTTTAACTCATTAAACAGATGAGCAGAGAAGCTTACAGCATGTATTTAATCATAATTAATCTTTACTCACCCCCACTGACAAGATTATTTAAAATCAAATAGGTGAAGGCAGTTGTGAAATGCATTATACCCTTTTAGGTCCATGCCTACCCCTCAATATTGTTGTAACCTTCCGCGTTAAACCAAAACGATCTTAACAATGTAACTTTTTTTTGGACCATAAGCACAAGACCAAAACCCACATTGCCATCTTCAACTGTTCACATCTTTCAATGTGGTTCACCGCACTTTCTTCCTCTTCAATTCTCCAGTTGCCCATAACTGACCTAAGTTGCATATACAAACTTCATCAAAGCATCTACACTGAGAGTTTCTCCTCCCACTCATTCATCATCACCTCAAGTCCAGAAGTGATACAGTGGTGCTAGAAAGTTTGTGAACCCTGTTGAATTTTCTTTTGTGCATAAGTATGACCTAAAATGTGATCAGATCTTCATGCAAGCCCTAAAACTAGATAAAGAGAACCCAATTAAATAAATAACATGAAAACATTATACTTGTTCATTTATTTATTGAGAAAATTATCCAATATTGTATGTATCTGTTGGAAAAAGTATGTGAACCTTTGATTTAAATAACTGGTGTGACGCCGTTGTACAGCAACAACGTCAACCAGATGTTTTTGGTAACTGTTGATCAGTCCTGCACATCAGCTTGGAGGAATTTTAAGCCATTTCTCTTTAGAAAACTGCTTCAACTCTGGAATGTTGGTGGGCTTCCTTACAAGAACGGCTTGCTTCAGGTCCTTCCACAACATTTCTATAGGATTAAGGTCAGGACTTTGACTCGGCCATTCCAAAACACAAATTTTCTTCTTTTTAAACCAACTGTTGTTGATTTACTCTTGCCTTTTGGATCATTGTCTTGTTGCATTATCGAACTTTTATTAAGCTTCAGGTAATGGATTGCTACCCTGACATTCTCCTGTAAAATGTCTTGATACAATTTGAGTTCATTGTTCCCTCAATGATTACAAGCTGTCCAGGCCCTGAGGCAGCAAAGCAGCCCCAAACCATGATGCTCCTTCCACCATGCTTCACAGTTGGGATGAGGTTTTGGCATTGGTGCGCAGTGCCCTTTTCCCTCCAAACATAGCAATGTGCACTTCTGCCAAAAAGTTCAATTTTTTTTCTTATCTGCCCACGGAACATTGTAGAACATGCAAGTGGTCTTTTGCAAACTTGAAGTATGCAGCAATGTTTTTTTTTTGGAGAGCAGTGGTTTCCTCCATGGTGTCCTTCCATGAACACCATTCTTGTTTTTCTTATAGTTGACACGTGAACAGAGAACCTAGCAAGTACTTGAGATTTCTGCAGGACTTTTGCTGTTACCCTTGAGTACTTTTTCACCTCCTTCAGCATTGCACATTGTGCTCTTGGTATGATCTTTGCAGGATGCCCACTCCTAGGGAGAGTAGCAACAGTACTGAATTTTATCCATTTGTAGACAATGTCTCTTACTGTGGACTGATGAACACTCAGGTGTTCAGAAATATTTTTGTTGCCTTTTTCAGTTTCATGTATCTCTACAATTCTTCTTCTAAGTTCCTCCGAAAGTTGTTTTGATCTTACTTGAGAAGAGCAGGTTCTGTCAGTAACCTGACTTTTTGTGTCTTATTATAGGCCAGGGCAACTCTACAACCCACACCTCCACTCTCATCTCTTTGGTTGGAAAACCTGACTCCAAATAGCTTTTGTAGAAGGCATTACCCCAGAGGTTCACATACTTATTCCAACAAATGCTTGTAATATTGAATCAATTTTTCTCAATAAATAAATGAACAAGTATAATGCTTTTCTGTTAGTTATTTAATTAGGCTGTCTTTATCTAGTTTTAGGACTTGCACAAAGATCTGATCGCATTTTGGCCATATCTATGCAAAAATAGAGAAAATTCTACAGGGTTCACAAACTTTTTAGCACCACTGCATCTGTTCTTCCCCTGTCTCACCACCAAAAGCTTCCATCCCCACTGCCCACCTTATAACTACAAAGAAATGCATCGTTACTTTCCTTTAGTTTTCTGACAATCACACTACCATTGTCACTCCACTACCTTTTTCAAAAAGTCACCTCCTCTGTGTTTTTAAGATACTTGGTAACATCCAGTGTTGCCTTGATTTCCTCTAGTAAAATGTAGGAACAGTGTAGCCTATGCCACAGATTTCGTGTTTCTCCAGTCCCACCACCGTTTTCAATGTTTCCAGTTGAACCACACTTACCCAAACCCTGGTTTCCTGAGTTCTCCGTTCTACAAACTGGTTACATTCACTTCCATAACTCTGACTACTTCTGCCCAAGATCATCCCATCTGCTGATGAAAAGTTCATTTGTGCCTTTTCCATCTCCATCTCCATCTTCAACTATTCCAACACCAGCACTTTTCTTCCACCATCCCTGAATTAGCCCACTTAAAACTCTGCTATCTATATCTCTTCCTGAACTAAATTTAATGCACCAGCCCATACTGCTTCCATCTCTTAAAGTCTTAGCACTTAATTTCTTTTTCCTCAAATTCACCAGCTCTAATCTTCTATAAACCAATAAACCTCTGCTTTCGTCTGCCCACTTTCATTTACACCGTTGACAACCTGACTTTAAATTTAGAAACATGTTATTTGAATATTGTTTCTGTGAAATACCTTTTACAACCTTATATATAAATTTTATTCATTACGGACCCTTGCCATCTGCGACATACCCTATTATCATCAGAGGGAATGTACAGGAGCATGACAACTCACACTCAATGTTTTAGGAACAGCTCTTTCCCCTCTGCCATCAGATTTCTGAACAGTTCATGAAACTACAAACACTACCTTTCCATTCCTCTTTCGCACTATTTATTTACTGTAACATAGCGACATTTTTATGTCTTACACTCTGCTGCTGCCACAAAGACAACAAATTTCATGATATATGTCAGTGATAATAAATCTAATTCTAGTTCCAGTTCTGGTTCAGATTCATAAATAATTGCAATTCATTCATTTGTTCTCAAATTCCATAATTAACATATGCACAATTAAGAATTGCTTAAATATTACTTTTGATGCTTTTAGTATACATCACTAAGTTCTTAAACCCATGGATTTTTAAACATATATTTGATTTATTAAAATACACTACATTTAGCTGTGAGAATCTCTCTGTAGTATGTCATGCAATGGAATTCAAGTTTGATGTTATAATAAGACTTGCTACCATTGCTAAGTGTAAAGTACCTGACATAATAATAACAGACAGTGAAGGAGGTTTGTGTATTTATATTTTTTTTCATTTCTCCTGAAGCAGAAAGTCCATGTCTGAATATTGCCACCCTCCAGCAGTTCGTTTTCAAGATTCTATTTAAACTAGTGGCTTTAGGTCATTATAAACTTCTTTTGAAGGAATGCAAGGTGGCGCAAAGCTCAGAATTCCACTGAAGCCATGGCATACAATGCCCCAGGGGTCCCTAATGTCTGTTGTATAGATCCAGCCCTAGATGGATGATCAAAATAACAAACAAAGCAATACAAACTTAATCTCAAGTTCTGAAAGATCAATTGACGGTGGGATCAATCAGGCAAAGTTAAAAATTTTCAGGGTCCTGGAGTGGCAGTATCCAAGCACATTCAAAGGACAGATTTAAACAGGGAAAATATAAAAGAAAGAGTTATTAATAGGAGTAGTCAGGAAAATTGAGAAACGTGGTATGGTGAGAGATAAGCAATATAGAGGATTGGGACATAATACTGTAAAATATGAAATGAAAATGCATGACGTTTGTTTGTGAGAGGGACAATAGTTGAGGAAGAAAAGTAAGTCAAAAGTCCAAAGGATGGTACGAGGATTGACATGAAGATGATGAAGGACAAGCTGGAAGAGCTGCTTAAGTGTTAACCATCCTCCACATTGTGGAGCTGTTTGTGGAGGTACATGCCTTTAAATGCTTCATGCTGCTTCCAGTTTTACCATACATGCTCATTTTATTTACTTACTGCCTGGTACACCGCTGGCATTCAGGGTGGCAATGAAGTCCTTCTATCTCTGTCTGTCCTTGACCATCTTCTCTATTGTGCCCCAGGTGTGGCTCAGGGTCCTCAGTCACACTCAGATGTAAAATGATTCTTCATTGCTGTTTCCATAGCAATATTTTGGACCAGTCAGGGTTGTTAACCCTGAGCTAAACCCCAAACCTG